>NC_079511.1:21978182-22278182 GCF_000801105.2 Raphanus sativus | reverse complement strand
CGCCAATTAATAATCCAAGTAATACGAAGAAGAACCAATCAATGGCTAAATTAAAACTAATCAATGGCTCTTCAGCTAATAAGTAATACTCCAACTAATAAGTAGCCCACTACCAATTATGAAATTCATAAAAAGATATTAAATTGTAACTATTCGATAATGAAAGTTTTTAAAGCAAGGTTATGTGTCGTATAGCAAAATGTGGACACACATCCAAAGTTGACCCGCTTCACTTGACAGTATAATATTCTTTTTGGTAAATCCAACCTTTGGCCTGTCTCTTTCATCAATTAAAATAACTCTCACGGAGAAAAGCCAACATTTTCTTCTCGTCTTTTTCGATTAAAAATCCCTCTAAAGGACCACAAATTCAAAAGAAAAAAATCCATGTATATATTAAAATCGCCGAGACAAAATATATTAAAATCATGAAAACAACGATCCCAAGATCCTCAACAATAGATCAGAAATTAATTAATAGAGATATGGCAACCTTAAAAAGTAATGAAAGCCTTGTTGTGGGATATATATCATAATTTTCATGTTATTATTGCAAACACTAATAATAAAGTAGCATTTGTGATATGTACGCATAATAAAAAAGTATAAAACATAGTTGGGTACACGGTGTACCAGAGTGAGTGTTTTCACAGAATTTTTTTAATTAAATTGTTTTGAAAATATTTATAACGGAATACGAGCTACGATGTTAGTATATTTTTCCTATTTTTCTTTGTTCTATTTTAATTACGGAATATTTATTATATAAATAATTAATTGCTCAAAATTATCATAATCAATCATAGAATTCTTCTATGTTCTATTCAATTATTTCAGTGTTTTTTTTTTTTTGAAACTCATACTTCGATTAATAAAGAAAGTTAGTTGGGAGCCATGAAGACATCTCCAACCACCAAGTTTACAGCAGCACTTAAGGCCACTTTTGCTACATGATCTGCTTCAGAATTTCTCTCCCTAGGGATCCAAGAAAAAGAAATAAAATCAAACGCTGAGACATAGAAGAGGATATCAGCTAAAACACCATAGAGCTCTGACGAGGATGTTTGAGAGTTCACAGCTTGGACAAGTTGGATCGAGTCCGATTCAAAAGCCACTGTCTTTAAGCCTGAGTTGACACAATAACGAACTGCTTCTCTAAGTGCTAGTCCTTCCGCTACGAGAGCTGAGTTAACCCATTTTGCTGAAGCTTGGAATGATTGCAGACCCACCTCTGAGAAGGAGACCCATCCCAAACCCGCATCATTTGTCGTTACGGACCAAGCCGCGTCAGTACGCACAACTGTCGTATTTGGGGGAGGTGTAGTAGCTTTGATGCTCTGATGTGACTTCCTCGCAGGTTCTGGTTTGACTTCCAAAGCCCACTCTCTTGCTAAAGCTATTGCTGAAGATAGCGTTTCTTCCGGAGAAGCAGAATACCCTTCAAACACGAGCTTGTTACGCGCCTTCCATAGTCCCCAGAAGATCCATGGGATTAGAGGTCCGGATGTAATACCCGCAGGAGGAAGGCACTTGAGAGAACAGAGTGAATCCCAGCTTACCATCAAATCTATCGTTCCGCTGATGTCCATGTCAGTGTTAAACGGAGCTAGTTGCCAAACTCGTTGAGCATACTGACACTGGAACAGGAGATGAGATATAGATTCGGAGCAGCCGCATCTTTTGCAGAGGGGATCGATTGGAATGTGTCTTTCTTGAAGTCTTTCTCCGACAGGTATGGCTCCTTTGAGTAGTTTCCAGGAGAAGAGCTTGACTTTTGGGGCACAGTTTAGGTTCCAGACACTAGATTTCCATTTGAAATTCGCTACTGCATGAGGGATTGTGGCATCTTGAGAGTTGACAAGCGTGTAGTACCCTGATTTTGTGGAGTAAGTTCCCGACTTGGTACCCAGCCATACTTGCTTGTCCGGATTCCCAGTTAAGCTTGGCTTGATAAGCAGGATATGACTTTCAAAGTCAGGTATAACTTGTCTGATCTTTGATACATCCCATTCCCCTGTTCCTGGAATCATGAGGTCAGACACAAGTAGTTCAACATGTTGAGCGTTCGGTGGTCCCATTGGTCGCAGGAGGCTTGATAGGCTTAGCCACGGGTCACTCCATACGTTGATTGCTTCTCCATTTCCCACAACCCATCCGAGTTTCTTGATAAGTAAATCTCTGCCTAGGAGAATACTCCTCCAACCATGTGACATATTAGAAGTCGCTGGAGCAGTGAGGATGTCATTTTCAGTCCAATATTTTCCAAAGAGGACCTTGCCGAGGAGACAGCTTGGGTTTTCAAAGAGTCGCCAGCTTATTTTAGCCAATAAAGCAGTGTTGAAGTCCTGAAAATCTCTTAGTCCTAGGCCACCCAAAGCTTTGGGTTTTGCCATTGCATCCCATGACACCCATGCCATTCTTCTCGTGCTCTCATTATGATCCCACCAATATCGAGTGGTTGCAGATTGTATTTGCTTGCACAGCGAGACTGGGAGGCTAAAGCAAGACATAGGATATGTAGGGATTGCAGAGAGCACACTTTGGAGCTTAATAAGCTTACCCGCTGATGAGAGGAAGCGGTTGGACCATCCTTTTGCTTTCTGTTTGATTCTGTCCACATAGGACGCAAAGATATCCTTCTTGCGGCGACCAAACAGCTCGGGGAGTCCCAAGTATTTACCTCCCCCCCCTTCTTTCTCGATTTGCAGGGTCTCTTTGACCATATTTTTCAGAGAAGCTGGAGCTTTGCGGGAGAAAGTTATAGCGGATTTGTCTTTGTTGATAGATTGCCCGGAAGCTTGCTCGTACTTAGTTAAGATGGCTTTGAGGGATGCACAATTCTCCTTATCAGCTTGGAGGAAGAACATTGTATCATCCGCAAAGAATAGGTGAGATAGCCTAGGACTTCCCAACGCCACTCGAAGCCCTTGGAGAGAGCCATTCATTTGCGCTCTGTTACATAATCCCGAGAGAACTTCACTACATATAATAAATATGTAGGGAGAGAGAGGGTCGCCTTGGCGGATGCCTCTGCTCGGTACTACCTTCCCTCTAGGCAAGCCGTTAATGAGGAAGGAGCATGTAACAGTAGAGATACAATGCATTATGCATGCAATCATGTTTTGGTGGAATCCCAACCTTTTCAAGACTAGTGCGACAAAATCCCACTCAAGTCGATCGTACGCTTTACTCATGTCCGTCTTAACTGCCATAGCACACCGCTGCTCTGCTTTGGACGTTTTGAGGTAATGGAGAACCTCATGAGTAATAAGGACATTGTCTCCTATTGCCCGGCCTGGTACAAACGCTGACTGATTCTCAGAAATCAGTTTCGACATCAGAGGCTGCAGTCTCTTAGTCAAAATCTTAGAGTAGATTTTATAATAGACATTGCACAGAGCTATCGGGCGATAATCCGAGACTTTTTGGGGATGGTTGATCTTGGGAATGAGGCGAATATGGGTATCATTGATGTTCTCTGGCAGTGATCCTCCTCTGAAAAAATCTTGCACCTCTGCGACGATATCAGGCCCTATCTCCTCCCAGTGAGTATGGAAAAAACCGGCTGAAAAGCCATCCGGCCCGGGAGCTTTATCCGCATGAATCGAGAAAGCAGCATCTTTTACTTCCTGCGCCGATGGAGTAGCGATGAGCTTCTGGTTTTCTTCCTCGGAGACCAAAGGTTGCAGAGCTTGTCTTACTGTTTCTTCTCTTTCCCCTGGTTGTGAGGAGAAAAGCTTGTCGAAATATGTGCCAATGACAGCAATTATTTCCTCCTCTTTGTGGACCATTTCGCCATTTTCTCCTTCAATCACCGAGAAGCTATTTGCACGTTTCCTAGCTTTGGTGATGGCGTGAAAATACCCTGTGTTGCGGTCACCAAGTTTCAACCAAAGCAGTCGACTACGCTGCTTCCAATATTCTTCTTCCGCCAGATAAGCTGCATTTAACTTCTCTGATATAGTTTGGATCAGGACTGTATCATTTACTGGACTTGAGAGCGCTATATCTAGCTCTTTCTTCTTCTGCTCAATGGTTCTCTGACTGTTGCGCTGCTGCGTTTTATTCCAAGCAGAGATGGCGCTTCTGGTGGAACATAGTTTGTCTATGACCGAAGAGCCAGAAGCAGACCGCCAAGCATCAGAGATGACTCTTTTAGCTTCATCGTTTTTGCACAAACGCCGGTCATAACGGAACAGTCCCCGTTTGCGTCGTCCTCCCTTATCAAAGAAGGATATAAGAGGTTTGTGATCTGAGCTCTCGAATCCGAGATACTCCGAACGAGCAGTAGGAAAACATTCAGCCCAATGGGTGTTTGACACTGCCCTGTCTAATCGACATCTAACTAGATGATCACCCCGCTGGCCTCTCCACGACAGGAAATCGCCAGAATGTTGGAGATCAAACAGATCTCCTTCCGAGAAGAAGGTTCGAAGGTCAGAGAAAGATCCTTCTGGCCGCTCCGGACCACCATCCTTCTCATCTCCGCTGATGAGGTCATTAAAATCTCCGGTTACAAACCATGGTTCTTCACGCCCTTCGTTTTTTACTAACAGTCGGTTCCATAAGAGATTCCTCTCGGCTCGGTTTGTACTACCATGAACAAAGGATGAATAGAAACGTTTGCCTTCAAATTCAACAATAGTGTCAATTACATGAGCATCTGATTCAAGAACTTGTAAGTTCAGTTCCTGTTTCCAAAATAAACCCAGACCCCCTGCTCCATGTCCTGTTGGCGGTACAAGATGATGGCAGTCGTAACGTTGTCGGAGATGCTCCAGTTTCTTCAGTACTGTTGCATCAGGGTTTTTTGATTCCATAATGAAGATGATATCAGGCTCGTATTTCTTTGATATCTCTTCTAGGCGACGAACTGTCCGGGGATTCCCCAACCCCTGACAGTTCCAGCTTGTTATAGCTAAGGAGCGGGGAGGGATGGAATCCGAAAATCCATCCTTCTCCTAGTCGACTTTGGTATCATGTTGACCAGGGGGGCATTTTCCGAAGCTGTAGAAGATCCTTGAGGCCCTGCTGTTCGTGAGGGTCCACCTTTAGTTTGTTTTGGATTATTGGCTTTTGCAACTGGTGGCTTCCTGCGAGTTGGGGATGGTTTGGCCCGTGGGACTCTTCTCTTTTTAGTCGATGGACTATCATCTGCAGCTTGTTTTCCTTTTTGATTTCTGCTGCCTGGAGGTCGGCCTGGCTTCCTCTTTGATGTCGTTAGTCCTGTTCGTGCCTCTGTATTATCTTCTGTGACCGGAGCTTGTCCTAATCTCAAGGTTGCTGGTACTCTTTCGTCATTAGTTTGTAGGGCAGCTCTAGTATATTTTGTTATATTACATATAAAAATTGTTTGTGTTGCTCTCTGAGCTGTAATAGTTGATCGCTCCATAGAAGAAACAAAAATCCTTACACAAGTTAGCGGCCCACCACTCAGAAATCTAGATAAACATAAAAACTAGGTTACAGTAATATTACTATAAATAAATATGCACAGTACAAAGTTGACCTTACAATGTACTAATATTAAATTATTTTCATGTTTAATAAAAATGCAAATATAGGAGAATTATCGCTATTATAAAGAAATCAACTTCCTCTAACAGGGTCTCTATATATAAAAACTTAACACCCCAAAAGATTTATCATAGATCCAGAAAAATCCTCAACAAAACAAAAGTAAAAAAAAAATGAAGAAACAACGCTACTTGGTCTTCTTCTTTGTCATTTTCAGCTTTCTCCTGGTAAAGCTTCTTTATATTTAATGCCCTAACTAATCAAGATCTGATTTATACATGTATATATATATATTTAATAAATGCTGCATTATGTTGGTATAGTTTGTGAATCTGAGTGAAGGAAGATCAGGAGGAGTTGCAGAGGAATATTGGAAAAAGATAATGAAGAATGAGCCATTACCTGAACCAATCAAAGAGCTTCTCAACAATCCATTTAGGACAGGAGAAGAGAGGTTCGTCAAGGATTTTAAAACCAAATCTATCGTCATCATCTACCACAATCCTAACGTATGATTAATAAAATCTCACATATATATATGTATATTGCTCTGTGTTTGTGTATGTATCGGTTTATACATGCAGGTTTATGTGTGTATTTATTTAAGCAAAGAACAGCTGTTTGAGTTGTTAGTCTTATATTAGGTATATTTTCCGTAGTGAAGAAATGTAAGCCCTAGCTATAATGGGCTTCACGTAGTTTGTCTGATATATAAAATTAATCGACGGTGCTTCTTGTGTCTTTCATATATTTTGTACTATATGAAAAAAGGAATTCCAATATCTCATAGCTAGGAGTATTTTTTTTTTTTGATAAACATCTATCTAGGAGTTTTTCCTTACGGAATATTTGATTAGGGTAACTTTCCTCCAAATGACTTTTTGACGTTTCTTAAGAATATACAAGTGAACTTTCAAAATTTTAGTCTCTTACCCAATAACTCCTCTAAATGTAAAATTATCAAAATAATAATTATAATCGTCGCTAATTCGTTGACAGTTTTTTTATCAACTGCGTTTGTAATATTTGCAAAGAAAATATCATCGTTAATTATTTGACTCAGTAAAAAATCTAGACAAAAACACAGATACACTATTGATCTAGAGAAATTATGGGTGTCAAAGTTATGGACCGAACAATAACATCTCTGCATATACTTATGTATTTATGTGTGGTTTGTCACTATTATCCTGCAGTTTCCATTCCGTATATTTCGTACAGTTCTGGCTCAAACATCTACGCATACATTGAACTCCTTCAGTTTCAAATATATGTAAACTTTAGAATTTTCACATATATTAAATTTTAGTTATTAATGTATTATTTTGTAATTAACTATTTTCCATAATGTTTTGGAAATAGAATTTCAATAAACACAATTATCTTTAAAAGTTTCATAATTTATCATTAAATCTATATTATTAAAAACTGAAGTATAAATTATGTTTATTTGGAAACATAGATAGCAATTTTAAAAAATATATTTGTTTGGAAACATGAATAACAGTTTAAAAAAATATTTTGAAACATGAAAAGCAATTTAAAAAAGAGGTTTGCTTAGAAACATGAATAACGATATTAAAAAGAACATAGTGTTGTTTGGAAACATGTATAGCAGTATATTAAAAAAAAAGTAATAGACTTATGTTATTAAAAAAAATTAAAAATCTATTATATTATGATAAACTATCTATTTGGACCAGCTTTAAAATACACGAAAATAAGCTAATCTAATTACCTAAAGATATCTTTTGTCTAAAATAATCATAAAACAAAATTTAAACTTTATATACATATTTTAAATCAAAATAATAATTTAAAGTTGATTTATATCAAAAACTGATTCAAATATATAAATATATTCAAAATTTTATTTTTTACTAAAATATTTTCCAATAACTATTATTAAAAATTGTTTTAATATATATAAAAAAATACAATACAAAGTCCAATTTCATATACCAACTTAAATTATGGTTTTATATTTCACATTAAGTTCTAAAAATATAATATATGTGATTATTTATATGATGGTATGTATTAAATACTATTAATTATAGAAAAATTACACTACAAGTCATTTTTATAGTTTATAATAACACTCTAGATCACTTGTGTCTCCAGGGGCGGATCTAGAAATTTAGTAAGGCTGTGCATATATTGAGATAAGCGATTGACACTATAAGCAATGTCAGGTCGAGTATAAGCCAAGTATTGGAGACTGCCAATGACCATTCGGTATTGCTTAGGATCATCCAACGGTGAACCAGAGAGTAGAGAGAGCTTCGGAGTAGTAGCCTGCGGCGTAGACACTGGCTTGGCATCGAACATATTGAGCTTGGTAAGCAGATCGACGATGTACTTACGCTGCATCAAATGAAGACCATTGCTCGTGCGCGTGACCTCGATACCAAGGAAATAATGGAGATCAGTCGGGTCCTTTAAAGAGAAGCGATCTGCCAAGACATGTATGCAAGCCGATACCAGAGACAAGCTACTCCCGGTGACGATGATATCATCGACATAAACCAGAATATACAAAACATGAGAGCCATGAAGATAGATGAATACCGACGTATCAGCACATGAATTGTGACATCCCATCTGGCATAAAAATGTTTTAAGTTCCTGATACCACGCACGCGGAGCCTGCTTAAGACCATATAACGCTTTCTTCAATCGGCAGACATGATGCGGGCGATCTCGGTCAACAAAACCGGGTGGTTGTGAGACATATACTTCATCTTGGAGAGTCCCCTGCAAGAACGCATTGTTGACATCAAGCTGTTTGATCGGCCATGAGCTCGTCACTGCTAGGTGTAACACGAGGCGAATAGTAACAGACTTGACAACAGGACTGAACGTTTCTCCATAGTCGATCCCATACTCTTGCTTGTCACCTCGAGCCACCCACCTAGATTTGTACCTGTCAATTTTGCCATTAGACAGATATTTAATAGTATGAACCCATCGTGAACCAATAACATTTTGAGTTGGAGCTGGAGGAACCAAATCAAAAGTGCCATTTGCGATTTGAGCATTGTACTCATCGCTCATGGAACGACGCCAATTCTCATCTCGCATAGCCTGGTGGATAGTGGTGGGTATGGATATGGCGGGTGTGGTGATGGTAGCAACAAGGGTGAGCTTTTTAGTGGGTTTGGCAATATTGTTTTTAGATCGAGTTCTCATGGGGTGAGTGTTTGGGTTAAGTGGTTGCGGAGGTTCAGTCGGGGGTTCAGGGACGATAGGATTCGGTGGTGGAATGAGAGGATCAGGTTCGGGTGATGATGGTGGAGTGAGGTTAACAGGTTCATGGTCAGTTTGTGATGGCTGTGTCGTCTGTGTTTCAGTCGATGTAGCTGAAGAATCATGTCCTATACTCATGTCATCATGCTGAGTTGCCGAAGCAGCAGATTGAGACGATAAAGTCTGAGATGACAGTGGGTGAAGATCACTGCCCGGGGGTGCCGCTTGAGGCGAGTGTACGAGTGGTGGCGGTGAGACAGGGATACGAGTGTGAGGAGTAAAGGTTGTTTGGACTGGTTCAGGAACTGTAGGAGGTTCTTGGTTAGGTTCAGGGAAGGGAAACTCCGACTCAACAAAGATCACATGTCTGGAAGTGTAAATGCGACCAGTTGATTTATGGAGACAGAGATAGGCGCTCTGCGTGAGGGAATAGCCAAGGAACACACATAGGGTTGAGCGAGACTCTAGCTTATGAGTATTATACGGCTTTATCCAAGGGTAGCAGGAGCAACCAAAAACTCGCAACTTCAAGTAGTTAGGTGGCTTCTTAAACAGAAGAGCATAAGGTGATTGGTGCGACTTGACAGAAGATGGTTGTCGATTGATCAAGTAGACCGCGACAGCAAAGGCATACGTCCAAAACGTGGTCGGTATCGCAGCTTGATGAAGTAGAGTCAAACCCGTTTCAACTATGTGTCGATGTTTCCTTTCGGCTATGCCATTGTGCTCGGGAGTATGTGGTGGTGAGGTGTAATGAGAGATGCCGTGAGACGCAAGAAACTGGCGTAAAGCGATGAATTCGCCACCATTGTCGGAATAGAGATTGCGGACAGGTAAGGCAAAGTGTTTCTCGACTAAGGTTTTGAATTGAACAAATGTTTCGCGCACTTGGGACTTTCTTTTGAGAGGATAAAGCCAGGTGTAGCGGGTAAAGTGATCAACAAAGATGAGATAGTATTTGTATTGATCAATAGAAATAACGGGTGAGGTCCAGACATCGGAGTAAATGTATTCAAGGGGTTGAGTAGAAGAGATTGAGTTTGAATAAAAAGGAAGTTTGTGGCTTTTATTAATAAGACAATGAGAACAAGGTTCAAGTTTTTGAGTAGTAGAAGAAATAGGTAAAGAAAATTGAGAAACAATGGTTTGCAAAGTAGAAAGAGCAGGATGTCCCAAGCGCGAGTGCCAGAAGTTGATGGTGGTTTTGGGTGTAGGAGAGGCGAAGAGGGAGATGGTATTGTGGGAGGTGACTGGCCACTCGTACAACTCGTCTCTAGTTTTGCCTTGGAGCAATCGGACCCCCGTGCTGAGATCCTTCACCTGAAAATGAGCAGGAAAGAATTCAACAGATACATTGTTAGAATTACACAAACGATATACAGAAATCAAATTTTTCTGTAAATTGGGAACATAAAGAATATTTTGTAAAGTAAGGGACTTTGAGGGTGTTTTTAGAGAGGATAAACCAGTATGCGAGATTGGAATTGTCGAGCCATCAGCAATAGTAACTTCTTCTCCCCCGGTATACGGCTGGTGAAGAGACAGATTGTTCAAATCGGTAGTAAGATGGTGGGTAGCGCCACTGTCAAGGATCCAGTTATTTGGATTGTAAGCCTGCGCCACAGCCATGTTGGCTCTCGGTTGCCACGTTGTAGGTGGTGGAGTGTTGTAGTGTGAGCTAGAAGCGGAGCTCTGAAGCTGAGAACAACGACGGGCGCTGTGTCCGTACGTACCGCAGAGTTGGCAACGACCCTGATATCCTCGAGACTGTTGATCAGGACGCGGTGAGAACTGCTGTTGTTGCTGCCACGTTTGAGACCCTTTGGTGTTGGTAGTGTTGCGGCTCTGGCGCTGGTAAGAGTTGCGATTGTTGCTGTGGTTAGAGCTTCCTCGAAATTGAGCAACATTAGCCACAACCGGAGCGGCAGGAGTGATCGAAGCAGCAGGAGTCTTCGTCTGAAGCTTGACCTCGAAGTTAAGTAGCTTCTCGTGGATTTCAGTGATCGATGGAGTGGTCTCACGGCTCTCAATCTGATCAACGATTTGTTTGTACTCTTCAGGCAAACCGTCAAGTACAAACTCAACCTGATCTTCCAGTTCATAAGGCTTTCCAAGTAAAGCTAGCTGATCGAAGCGAGTGGTGAAGCTCTGCAGATACGCATCAATAGTCAAGGTACCTTTAGTCAATGTTTTAACCTGTTGCCGTAGCTGCTGAATATGGGCTCGGCTAGGCTTAGCATAGGTGGAAGACAATATCTCCCAAATCTGAGCAGAGGTCGTCGCGGTGGAGAGGATGGGTTGGATGGTCACCGTAATCGCGCCGAGAAGAGAACTATAGATCAATCGATCTTGTCTTTTCCAGAGAAGAAAAGCAGGATTGGTGGAGATGACGCCATCGGCATCAAGCGTTGGAGACGGTGGAACATTTGAACCGTCGATAAACCCGGATAGGTCGTAACCATCGAGAAGAGCGTGGACTTGGCGACTCCACATCAGGAAATTGGACGATGTTAGCTTGGTAACATTCGTCATGTTAACATTGAAGAGATTCTGTGAATCAGAGACCAGAATTGTTTCTGAGTTTGAAGCAGGAGAAGCCGCCATTGTTGCCAGGGAGAAGAAGAAGAAAGGCGATGCCTTTGTGTTTTAAAGTTTTGTTTTGAGCGGCTAAAGAAAAATATTGAGATCCCTAGGTATCACAGCTCTGATACCATATAGAAGTATTGGGCTGAATAGATTTATTAGAATGTATAATACAGTATTTATACTGTGTACAAGAGGTATATACTAGGGATTAGACAATGACTTAAACACCCTTAATTACATTAATCCTACAATCCTAACGTATGATTAATAAAATCTCACATATATATATGTATATTGCTCTGTGTTTGTGTATGTATCGGTTTATACATGCAGGTTTATGTGTGTATTTATTTAAGCAAAGAACAGCTGTTTGAGTTGTTAGTCTTATATTAGGTATATTTTCCGTAGTGAAGAAATGTAAGCCCTAGCTATAATGGGCTTCACGTAGTTTGTCTGATATATAAAATTAATCGACGGTGCTTCTTGTGTCTTTCATATATTTTGTACTATATGAAAAAAGGAATTCCAATATCTCATAGCTAGGAGTATTTTTTTTTTTTGATAAACATCTATCTAGGAGTTTTTCCTTACGGAATATTTGATTAGGGTAACTTTCCTCCAAATGACTTTTTGACGTTTCTTAAGAATATACAAGTGAACTTTCAAAATTTTAGTCTCTTACCCAATAACTCCTCTAAATGTAAAATTATCAAAATAATAATTATAATCGTCGCTAATTCGTTGACAGTTTTTTTATCAACTGCGTTTGTAATATTTGCAAAGAAAATATCATCGTTAATTATTTGACTCAGTAAAAAATCTAGACAAAAACACAGATACACTATTGATCTAGAGAAATTATGGGTGTCAAAGTTATGGACCGAACAATAACATCTCTGCATATACTTATGTACTAGATCATGACCCGCCCGGTCGGGCGGGTTTTCATTTTTTGGAAGCATGAGATATGTTTTTTTATTGTTATGAATTTTTTTTTTTTTTGTACATTATAAAGTTAATTATTTAGAAAACAATTATTACATAATTTCTGGGTGAATTTTATTATATTGTGATGTCTAATATATTATATGTGTCTGATATATAAACAAAAAGTACTTAGTTTGTCATTTTTATTATTTTATAAACAATAATCATATGCAATTATGCACTAAGTTAAATAAAGAAAAGATGGAGTTGCTAATAGTATAATTATGAACATGAATATATTTCAAATCTTTTAATTAGCGTTGGACCATTTATTTCGTAAACCAACAAAATAAAAGAAAGAGTTTCGGTCTATTAATGAATTCATGTGAATATCATATACCTATATAAGAGAGTGTGCATTTAATTTAAAATCTTACAAAATAATAGTTAGGTCCATTACAATGTTTCTGTTTTAATAAGATAGATTTATGTGTGGTTTGTCACTATTATCCTGCAGTTTCCATTCCGTATATTTCGTACAGTTCTGGCTCAAACATCTACGCATACATTGAACTCCTTCAGTTTCAAATATATGTAAACTTTAGAATTTTCACATATATTAAATTTTAGTTATTAATGTATTATTTTGTAATTAACTATTTTCCATAATGTTTTGGAAATAGAATTTCAATAAACACAATTATCTTTAAAAGTTTCATAATTTATCATTAAATCTATATTATTAAAAACTGAAGTATAAATTATGTTTATTTGGAAACATAGATAGCAATTTTAAAAAATATATTTGTTTGGAAACATGAATAACAGTTTAAAAAAATATTTTGAAACATGAAAAGCAATTTAAAAAAGAGGTTTGCTTAGAAACATGAATAACGATATTAAAAAGAACATAGTGTTGTTTGGAAACATGTATAGCAGTATATTAAAAAAAAGTAATAGACTTATGTTATTAAAAAAATTAAAAATCTATTATATTATGATAAACTATCTATTTGGACCAGCTTTAAAATACACGAAAATAAGCTAATCTAATTACCTAAAGATATCTTTTGTCTAAAATAATCATAAAACAAAATTTAAACTTTATATACATATTTTAAATCAAAATAATAATTTAAAGTTGATTTATATCAAAAACTGATTCAAATATATAAATATATTCAAAATTTTATTTTTTACTAAAATATTTTCCAATAACTATTATTAAAAATTGTTTTAATATATATAAAAAAATACAATACAAAGTCCAATTTCATATACCAACTTAAATTATGGTTTTATATTTCACATTAAGTTCTAAAAATATAATATATGTGATTATTTATATGATGGTATGTATTAAATACTATTAATTATAGAAAAATTACACTACAAGTCATTTTTATAGTTTATAATAACACTCTAGATCACTTGTGTCTCCAGGGGCGGATCTAGAAATTTAGTAAGGCTGTGGCACTTCAATATTTATTAATAATAAATAAAATATAATGATTAAATGTAAGATAAATAACTTAAAAACTAAAATCAAACTGAAATAGTTTATAACAACTAAAAACATAAAACTCTAATATAATAAAAATAATACGAAAATCTCATAAAGTCATTCTTCGATCTCCCATGTTCTGAAATCTTTTGTTCACTGCATCATTTGTCACTTTGTCAAAGTGATCCTTTTCAGTATAGCAAACCATACAATCATTCAAAAACTCATCACTCATTCGGTTACGCAAATTAGTCTTCACAATTTTCATTGCAGAGAAAGATCTCTCAACGGTAGCAGTAGCAACAGGTAAAGTCAAAACTAGCTTCAAGAGTCAATAAACAAGAGAATGTGAAAGATGTTTTTTGGTCTCCACCATCACATGTGCAAGATCCCCAAGACCCTCCAAATTGGCAAACCTTTGATCTTCAGAGATATTATCGATGTAAATACCAAGCTGATGCTCAAGAGATACATGTTCCATAGAGCTGAAATCTTCAGGATAAAACTCTGATAATCTTAAAAGTTTTGACTGATCAAACTGGGAGAATGAATCAATGGGGCTCAAAGATGCAGTGCAACCAAGCAGCTCAGTGTTTATCTCGTCAAAACGATCATTAAATTCCTGAATTTGCATATCCAATACAGTGTAAAAACATTCAACTTGATAATAATGCAAGTTTGTTATGTTGCTTCTCTTTCTTAGCCTCTTTGGATCAACAAATTCTTCTTCCATAATAAGTAACTCTGTGTTATTTTTCTTGCAAAAAGAGTTCACCTTTCAATGACTGAATCCCAGCCATTATCTATGAGATTGAACAATTGCTGCTTCGTAGATTTCACTAGAGACATTGCATTCAAAATATCCTGATCTTTCTCTTGTAAAGCCTTTGATAGATTATTTGTGAGACCAAGGATAAGTAGCATTAGCTGTAAGTAGAACACAAAATCAAATGTGTGGAAGTACTTGAGTAAACCATTAGCTTGACATCTTTTGATACCATCTGACCCTTCTTTTTGAACATGTTCAAGCACTCTAATGATGGAAGTGAATAAGTCAGCTAATCTCAGTAAGGTTTTGTAGTGAGAACCCCAACGAGTATTACCAGGTCTTTGAAGTGAACACTCCTGATTTAATCATTTTCCTGTCTTAATTTCACCCTTACTAACTCCCTCCTCAATTATCTTACGTTGATCTTCTCGAATCATATCTTGTCTCTTACAAGACGCTCCAACCACATTTAACAAGATATAATCTTATCAAAGAAATCACTAACTTCAAAATGTTTTTTAGCAACTTCCACGACAACCAACTGAAGCTGATGAGCAAAACAATGAACATAATATGCAGAACTATTTTCTCTTAAAATCAGAGATCTCAACCCATTGAATTCACCCTTCATATTACTAGCTCCATCATAACCTTGTCCTCTTAACTTTTTCATGCTTAATCCACGTTTTGCAAACAGTGAATCAATAGCACTTTTTAGAGATGCAGACGAAGTTTCTTGAACATGAATAAGACCAACAAATATTTCCTTGACTATCCCCTTTTTATCAACAAAACGAAAAACCACTGCCACTTGCTCTTTAGTAGAAACATCTGCAGACTCATCCACCATCAAACAAAATATATCATGATCAGGCTCTTGAATAATAGACTGAAGAACTTCCTCTGCAAAGCAATTTGCAAGTTATTTCTGAATTTTATGAGACACCATTTGATTGTTCTTAGGAGCATTCTCCAATACAACTTTACTTACAAGCTCATTCTGGTCTGCAGTATATTTCACATGCTCAACAAAGTTCCCCCTATTGGCTGACTCCACTGACTCATCATGCCCTCGAAAAGGTAATCCTTGTCGTAATAGATATCTACAAGCATCAATTGAAGCATTCAATCTAATTTTGTATTCATTTTTGGCTGCTTCATTCTGCTTATAAAAAGCACGAACGATTGACTGATCTTGATTCAGTAGATTATCAGCCATCTTCAAAGCATTGTTGCGAAAACTATTCACTAGTCCCACATGGTCTCCTAACCTCTTAGGATTTTTCCAAGTGTCAAAGCCTTTTGTCACAAATTCATCACTTCCACCTTTATTTTCGGTATAATCTCTAAACAAGTAGCAAACCAAACAAAAAGCTTTGTCTGTTTTTATACTATATTCTAACCACCTACCGTAGAGATTAAACCAATCAGGATTAAATCTTCTTAATTTATTCCCTGCCAGTGTCTTAGGAAAATCATGACCACGAGGTTGACAAGAACCTTTAGTAAGATATTTGCGTCTTACCTCATCTCTTTCGTTAGGATGATATTCTGATATATTTTTTTCTATCAGCAGGGTCTGAAGGCAAATCTTCCATATTAGTTTTTGATGCCGAAGATAGATCTTCCAAATTGTCTTTTGATGTTGACGGTAGATCCTCCATGTTAGTTTTTGATGGTTCTACCGAAGGATATGAAGGCAAATTCTCCAAGTTGGTGTCTGGTGTTGATAGACGCTGTTTTTAAAAATATTTTTCCATGGTACCTAATCAAAATCTGTTAGTATTCAAAGATATAATAAACACTAGAAACAAATAACTAATCTAACAATCAAATATATAGCAAATTGTTAGAGATGATATGTATGCTTACTTACAAAAGATACCAAAAAGAGCTCTTATGGATTCAAGATTGTGATTTGTGAAAGAATTTTTTTTCTGCAGAATTTTTTTTTCTAAAAAGATCACGTAAGAAGATAGATTAGGGTTTAATTAGTTAGACAAATTAGATAATTGAATTATTATGTGGACTACATAATTTCTATTGGGCTGTATTATTTTTTTCTTATTGGGCTGCTCTAGGTTCGGGTGGAGCATTTTATTTTTTTTCCTATTTTATACTACATATTTTTCTATGCATGATTACAAAAAAAAAAAGAGGAGCATGGGGCACGTGCCACACCCCCCATAGTGGTGGGTCCGCCCCTGTGTGTCTCCTGACACACTTTTCCTCTCTTCCAATGCACTTTTCCTGAGCTGTCAACATGTGAAAAACCGTTGTTGCCCTTTTATTATTTTCCTTAAATCTAACTAATTCTATACTATAAAACTAAATTACAATGTTTTCTTTTAATATTATTTTTCCTTTTTCTAGTTTCTTCTGCCGTGAGAAAGCAAAGATAAGGTAAAAGAACAGAGCCATCGACTTTAGAAAATCGATTGAAGATGAGAGTTTGAAGAAACTTAATCCTGCAAAAAATATTGTGATTGTGGTTTTTCTGAGATATAGAGCCTATCACCGTCAAATTTCTCTCTTTTGTATCCAGAATTCCAGAATCAAACGGCCTACTGGCTCATGGCCTCGCTTCTTCGCGGCGGCTACCAAGAGAAGTGAGGAGGTTAGGGTTATTCATCAGGAATTGCTTATTCACGGTGGTGACCAAAAGACATAGGTGATTAGGCTTTTGATTGGGTTCTGAAAATTCTTATTTTTAGGTTTTGTAATTGTTCTCTATTGAATCAGAGCTTAGAGATGTTGTTGGGTTGTTGGAATCTCTCAGAAACAATGATAAATCTGGTGTGTGAAAGGAGGTGCACCTAATGAAGGAGAAGAACTTGCAAAGTATGTGAGAAAATACTTTGCAAAGTTTATGATAAAGAGAGGTTGGTGATTGCAGAGGATGTGAGCTAATGAAGGAGAAGAACTTGCAAAGTATGTGAGAAAATACATTTGTATATGTGTACATCAAGAATATACAATCTTGTACATGTGTACAATAAAAATTTGTACACAACAACTCTTGACACATAACAGAGACAATGTAAGAAATGTCAATGATATTTTAGAAATTAGAGAAGCATTGTGGTTATACACACACCTATGCATATTCTGTACACAACAACAAATAAACATTTCATTGGCCGTTCAGCTAGCTTTGATAGTAATGCGATAGCCTTAAAAATTCACTATAAAATTATTTATTGGAATGAGTACATGTTGATAACAAAACCTATGTACATGTTGCTATGGCTTTGATCTTCATAATAATGTATATATACATATAACAAGACCTATGTACACTACTTATTTTATACCAATGTACATTAGGATAGTGTACACTTGGATAACAAGACCTATGTACACAAATCATGTATACAAATTTACATTGTACATGAGTATAGTGTACAAGTGGCTGTGGCTTGATCATCAGAAATAATGTACATGTGTAAAACGAGGCCTATGTACACTACTCATTCATACAAAGCTACCATGTACATGAGGATACAATTTGGCTTTATCATCAAAATATGCAGATAAAATTCAGTTATATCATCATATATGTATTTTCAATTTGGCTTTATAACATATTGAGTTACAATTCCTAATCTTGTGTCTTGGTTCAGCACTTGTCTTGGAACATAGCTCCAACGTAAAACTTGAATCGGGTCAGCAACACACATCATGTTGCAGACATCAAACGGTTCAAGTCACTACCTGCATAAAGAGAGACAACACACGTGTGAATGACCTACTAGTCATTTACACATACAAAAAACATGCACAACAAGAGCACAACAAAACAGCTTCAACAAATCACATATTAAAGAGCAGGGTGTACACTCAACCATAAAGTATAAAAGGCCTACACATACACAAGAATGAACCAATTAAGAGCAGGGTATACACTTAAGAGTAACATGTTCTTTTCTACTCTTACACAAAAAAAAAGAAACTATCAAACAAATGTATGACATTGTGTTTATCTTTAAAGTTCAGTTGGACATTTTAGCAAACACATGGTCTGCAACTCTAAAAAAAAAAAATATACAAAGAAAATATCTTCAAATTACAGAAAATTATAAGTAGAGGATTCTAACCTGACTCTGTGGCCTGAAAACTCTGCGGCATTGTGATCTAAACAAAAAAAGGACAAAATCTTAACTCAAGTAAAACAACAAAGAACATAGCACATTTTCTCACGGGCAAACTGAAAAACATGATCCCACCACATTCACAAACCCACGAAACACCACCGCCTCCTAAGTTCAATTTTTAGCTTAACATAGATCTGAGAAATGGAGAAAGAGAAAGCACAAAGTAAGAGAGAGAGAGAGAGACAATTTATCATTTTTTGTTAGGAGATTTTCCAGAAATTCAAAGCATGTTCATGGAAAGCCAGTTTCTCCTCATAGCCATCTCTTTTCACAGACAAGGGTTAATTTCTGGAAAAAAAAGAGAGAGAGAGAGAGAGATAGAGAGAGGGGCGTACAAAGAGAGAAATGATAAAAGAAAAGAAAAAAGTGAGAGAGAAGATGAAGATCGAAACATGAAAGAAAGAAAATAGATTACTAAGAGCAGTGTGGTATTTGGCCACTCAAAAAAGTCTGAGTAGTTCAAAATGACTTATGCTGGTGCATAAAGTCATAAAGTGACCCAAAACGTAAATCTCTCTTAATTATATTATTACTTATACGATGATGCATATAAAATGTGATTAATTATATGATGATACAAATATGATATATAATAGTGTAGGGATGGGTGTTTGGGTACCCATTCGGGTTTGGTTTAGGTTTGTTTGGATTTCGGATATTCGGGATCAAAGATTTTAACCTCATTCGGATATTTCTAAATTTTGGTTCGGATTCAATTCAGAACTTTACGGGTTCAATTCGGATTTGGATAACCTATTTAAATTATTTTTAAAATAAAATTCATTATATACTTTAAATTTCTCAAAATCTATAAACAAAATCATATATTACATATAAATTTGAATAACATATGTCAAAATAACTAAACTTAACATATAAATTGATTTGATTTAAATATTTGGATAGAGAATCAATAATCATTTTAAATATTTTGGTGTTTTGAGTATACTTTAAATATTTTAGATATTTACTTTTGACTATTTGTATATATTTTCAAGTATTTAAACCAACTTAAAGTACCATATATATTCTAGATGTTTTATATATATTAAATATAAAATAAATAATATATATAAGTATATAAATCTATTTAAGATATATTCAGGTATCCGAAATACTTAGGCTCGGATTGGATTCAGTTTTAGTTCTCTAATGCTAAATTTCTAATAATTTGGATATTTAATGAATTTTGGTTCGGTTTTGGTATTACTTTTTTTCATCGGATCGGTTTGGTTTTTTGGATTCCGGTTTTTTGTCCAGCCCTAATATTGACGTGAAAAAATAGCAATATATTTTATAAAAATACATCCACTCGGGTGCGCAGATCAAAATATAGTAATGCATTAAAAATGCAAGAGAAGAGTATTCTTTAGAAAAATAATCATTTTGTAACACATAGATATTTTCAAAACGAAGAGAGTATAAGTTAATAGTAAGTTTAAAACAATAGTTTCACTTAATTCGGAGAAAGTAACAGTAATAACAACAAAAGCTCTTAAGACATGATTATTAATGGGTTCTTACCTAGTTTCTAATAAATAAAAGACAATAAAAAGGAAAAAGCTAGAAGAGAAAGAGACAAAATGCTTATATTAGACATCGTTAGAGCATCAGCATTGGTTCCCCAAATCTAGTTTCTGACCTTATTATATTAGTATTTTTACATAACTTTCTTTTACAATTGATTTTACTTATTTCAAAAATATTAAACCACTAAGAAAAGAACATGTGGAAAATTAACCTCTCAGACAAATAAAAAGGTCCATTCGCATAGAGTCATTCTCCCCCTCTTTTCCTTTTTACTTTTTCATTTTTCTTTTAGAATTTTTAATATTTTTAATATGGTGAAAATGCTTTAAGAGCCTCTACTGCGCATGCTCTTAGAAACTGGTGCACAAAAAGAAAGACATCATTAAAAACTTAATAGAATCTTATTGTCCAAATGTCATATTTTTTTTATTTGGATTTTTTAAAAGAAAATAATTTAATTAAGTAATTAAGTTTAAATTAAAAATTAGTATTTAGTCGTTTTAAGAAATTTATGTGGGGTTTACCGTTAATTTTGCTCTTATATCTTTTCTTTGTCAGAAACAAATAAATGATAGAGAGAAAAAACAAAATATTTCACCTTTTTCTGCATAGCAAATGATTGAAAAACATAAGTGATATATAACCAACAGTCAAAGTAATTTTCTTGTTTGCTGAACATTAAGTGTCAGCCAGCCAGAAGTTGAACAAACTACTTAGGACAAGTTAAGGGTGAGGGATACAATAAAATTTTAATTAATTGAATAGGTCAGCTATGTTATAAGAAGAGAGAAATTGGGGTGTCTTATTCCATTGATAATGAATTATATAGATATACAATAGATTGAAGAAAAAATAGAACTTGGGGAACAAGCACACTTGATAATCAAGTAAACCTAATATTTTCCGTAATGGACTTCATCACAATATTCATAACACTTTCCCTTGATGTTTGTTATACCAATGTGCTTTCACAATGCCGTGGATGTTGCTTCATTAAAAAACTCACCAAGAAAACCCAATGGGAAAAACCAGGGTTAAGGGAAAGAGAGGACAATGCGTAATGACTTCTCCTCATGTGTACATACGTCAAAATTTTTGAGATGACGCAATCTGATCAGGTGAACTATCTTCTCGAAAGATAATGCGAGTAGCGCCTTGATGAATAAATCAGCCAAATTTTCAGATGAGCGAACTTGTAGGACATGAACATCGCCGTTCTTCGGCCCTGCATGAGTCTTTATATGAATTGATCTTTTTCTTCGATTCTCTTTATCACAAAAACTTTAGAACATTGATATACCTTTTCATAGGAATTATAGTATTATCGTTGTCTATCATTTGTGTTTTCTTTGTTGCCTCTTTAAAATGGGACAAAAACCATGATAATGAAAAAGAGGGCAACCACACTTACTATCATATTTCTTTTCCTAGAAACAATATCTTCAGGATATGATATCAAATTTGGTTTATTTTACGTTGCTTCTTATCTAAATCTATTAATTTCCTCATTATTTTTAACATATCTATACTTAGGCGGTTGGAATATTTCTATTCCGTATATATCTATTATGGATTCCAATCAAATAAATCTCTTCAGAGAATTGAGCTTAACAAAATAAACTCTATTTATGTATATTATGATATCTAGGACCTTTAGACTTCTTGTATATAATCATCTTTTGACTTAGACAATAGTTTCTTGGTCTAATTTGGATTTCAAACCAAATTTCTTACATACAGTCGTCTCGTACATACGATATTTTCATTCGTAACTATAAAAGTTACTATTTATGACTTTCTTTCTTGTCATGTGAAATTACATCTTTCAGTTGTGAAAGAGATTAGTAACTTTCTCAAATAACACTCTTAAATATGGTACTTCAAAATCATTCAAATATGATCATCTTAAAATTTTTAAGGATCTTTTAAGATAACATCTCTTTTCTAGTTGTCCAGTTTGGAATACATAACAATGTAGTATTTTCAAAAAAATTCTTCCAAACAATATATTTGTTATAACTCTTCTGTATTATATTCAAATCAATGATTATATTGATTCATAGTCCCTTGATAAATATAAATGGATACATTAGTTAACCTTATAATAATTCATATATCGAATAAAAATAATCAAATAGCTAGAGTTTCTGGGAACATAATTTTGATGATACCATCGATCCTTCTTGGATTTTGTCTTTCAGGGATTATATTTTCAGTGGGTCATATAATTCAAGTTCTTCCTTCATTGCTAGACTGATAAGGAACTTAAAAGTAGTTGCATCTACCACATGAAACTATGTCTCTTCACAATCAATTTCATATTGATCCTTTCTTTGGTGCAATGACTCATTTCTATCCCACTTGTTTTATACCTTCTAGTGTTTGACTAATTGTCCAAATACTTCTCTCTTTCACAAGAGTTTATATCTTTGTCTATTGCTTCTTTCTGATTTGGCCAATCATTTCTGAGTTTATATCAGTGTTGCTAAAAGTGTTTAACACTTATCCCAATGAATTCTCTATAATCCTCAGAGACTTAAGACGTGAATTCACCAATATTATAAAGATAAATAGTGGGTGATAAGTCCACCAGCATCTCTTTTATTCATGCCAATAACTTTCTTTGTCTCGTTAAAACCATATCACCATTTTAAATATCACCAATTAAGTTATAAATTTCATTCATTAGCTCTAATATTGACTAATATACACGAATTAACAAAAAAAATATTTAAAAGTGTTTATAGTTTTAGAGAAAATGAAAATTTATTAAATATTGACGCATACGACATCCAAGTAAGTCGTTTGGACGATTTACGTCCGACAAGTCATTTTTGCAATTGACTTTTAAATGTGTTCTTAGAGATGACTTATTTGTAAGTCGTTCATTTTTGTTTGTTAAAAAAATACCTCGAGAGTACCTGAGACGAAAGTCGTCTAGAATAAACGGGTTAGTTTTGCATTTGACCGAATTGTGTCAGAAATTTTGACTTTTTCTGGACGACTTACTTGTAAGTCGTCTCTGGAAAACAAAAAAAAATCAATATTTTATGGAAGTTAGATGACTTACTTGTAAGTCGCCTCATGTTAGTTTGCAATTGGAAAATAAAACTAAAATATTTATTTTTTCCAGACGACTTACTTGGAATTCGTCCGTGTAGACGACGTACACGAAAGTCATCCAAGATAAGTAAGGTTTGACCAGAATCTTGGAATAAAATCTTGGACGACTTTGCTTATCCTGGATGACTTTCAAGTAAGCCGTCCTGCCAGAAGACTTTCAAGTAAGCCGTCCTGCCAGAAGACTTTCATGTAAGTCGTTTGGAAAACACTAAATATTTTTAAGTTTTATTTTCCAATTGCAAAACTAACCTGAGACGACTTATCTGGAAGTCGTCTATAATAAAGTATTGACTTTTTTTTTTGTTTTTCGAGAGACGATTTATAAGTAAGTCGTTAAGGAAAAGTCAATTTTCTAACACAATTCGGTCAAATGCAAAACTAACCCGTTTATCCTAGACGACTTACAAGTAAGTCATCTCGGGTACTCTTGAGGTTTTTTTTTAAAATGGACGACTGACAAGTAAGTCGTCCATTTGACCAGAAGACTTAGCTGAAGTCTTCTACAACCAGAATACTTACGGGTAAGTTTTCTAGGCGAACAGATCTGAAAAAAAAATCAATTTCATACCTTAAATCGGTGAGATGACTTCCTTAGCACAAAAAGTCTTCTCCAGCCATACAGAATCTCAAACGAAAATAACCCACCAAGAATCGTAAGTTTGAATGGCTCTATCAACCATAAAAAAATTAGAATCAAAAGGTTGAGTTTTTTGGATGAATATGGAGACAAAGTGAAAGAGATGTTGTGTTTAGTTTATAAGAATTGAGAAAGAAAGAGTGTAAATCGATTTGAGGTGCACTAATAGCTTCAAATTGGTTGTTCATGGTAGTTGGGGTATTGATGGCAATGACAATCTTGTAAATACTTGAAGATGATGAGGTTGAGAGAGTAAAAAGACCATTTTCGAAAAAAAGAAGCTAATGGTATTTTCGTAAATAATGTGAACTTGTGGGTGAATAGGGCAAAAGAAAAATCCAAAAAACATTGGTTAATTTTGTGGTTGACTTCATGTTTCAAGTCAATTTTGCAAAACCCTTATATTTAAGTCACATCGTTAGTCAACAGTTATAGTTGACTAACAGTAAGCCTAAAACAATTTTTAAAGTTGATGATTTTTGGTACAAATATAAATTAACATTTTAAAAATGGAATTTAAAGATTGAAAATATATTTTAATAACTATAAAACTAATAATTAAAAAATAGATAAGAGATAACTCAAACCAAAATATATAAGTTTTTTATTTTCTCAAATTAAAAAATTCTATTATTTTCATTTATATCTAAAATAATTAGTTAACATATCATTAGTTAATTATTCAGTTATAAAATCATTATGAAGAACTTTTATATCATTTACGATCAATTTTTATAACTATACAATCTTATTTGGATTATGTTTTATAATTTTACTGTCAAAAATTGTTAGTGAATGTTAATTCAACTTGTTATTTTCAAATGAAAAGAGTTAACAATTGATGAATTCTTCCCGATTCTTTATGTTTATAATTAGTATCTTCAAAGAAATTTATATAATATCTATATATGAAGATAATTTACATTCCACTAATTTTTTTATATTTTAAAAATTGTTTAAATTTTATTTTGAAGAAAATAATGAAAAAAATATATTTTAATTTATTCAATATTTATATTTATAAATCTTATTCTTACTAAACAGGTTATTCGAAAAGTTAACATCCAATTTTTTCAAAAGATATTGATTTATATTTTGCCAAAAAAATCATCAACTTTAAAAGTCATTTTAAGTCTAATGTTAGTTAATTATAACTGTTGACTAATAAAATGACTAAAATGATATGGTAATAAAAGTTTATGATTGAAATTGTTTATCAACAAAAGTTCAGTATTTTTTTGATTTGCCAAAAATTGATATTTTATGTCAACTAAATTTAAAATTTGATGATTTAAATGACAGTTTTCTTGTTTGGGTTTAGAATCTAGGATTTGGTTTATGGTATATAGTTTGAAATTAGATTTAGGATATATGGTTTAGAATTTAGTATTTAAGGATTTGCTGTCGACATTAACGTCGTTAAAATTAGAACCATTGTTTTTTCAGCTATTTTGTAGTTTAAAAAAAAGTTTAATATCTTTTATTTACTAACCTAAGTATTGTTGTATTTTTAATTAATTTATATCTATAGGATATGCGTATCTCTATTATTAAAAGAGAAGTACACTTAGGAAATGCCCCTGAATTTTCAATGTTAATTACACTTCCATGCCACTGAACCTATTAATTAACATTTCTAAAAAAAATCTTGTCTTTTCAGATTATTAAATGCATGTTTTTTTACTCTGATTTTTCCTTAAAAATCAAAAACACCATCTTCACAGAAAAGGAAGTTATTTATTTTATTTTTAATGACTTAATCAATGATAGAGATAAATCACCTATACCAATAGATGATTATTAATTTATTTTCTTTAGCCAAAATAAATTCAATATCTAAACAGAAATCTTTGCTGACAATAAGTTCTAACCTATAATCACTCTCAAATATTTAATATAACTATAAAACACAGAAACTTATCCTATAATTACGTTAACTTCTAAAAATTTGGTGAATAATAAATTATCTTTATATTTTTTCCATATCTAAGTAATAAATAAATTGTTGTTTTAAAATGTTATATTAACAATAATGTAATACATATAATTTACAAATACATATATATATATATATTATCAGTAGTACAAAGAAAAAATTAGTGAAAACAAATATTTATACGGCCACGGGTCAATCTATAGAAATAAACAACAACAGCGCAAGATTATATTTTATTCATTTATATTTTTTAAAGAATGTTAAGATTTTGGAATTGGAAAAAATTATGACCAACCTCTATATTATTTTAATTAGAAAATTTATAATTTATATCAAAATATTTTGTTAAACATTTAATCTTAATTTTGTTATAACTATAAATATTAATTTCCAATCTAAATTTATGTCTAAATATTACAAATATATTATGGGGAAATTTCATAACTACACTTTGTGTAGTACCACAATTCAATAATACCATCAATAGAAGGATATTTTCATAAATACATCAAGCATTAATGGGTGAATTATTAAACTGACCCTTGTCTATTCTTCTCAACCATCGTCTTCTTCTCTACTCTGTAAAAAAATTCTCCGACGAGAACAAAGTGTCTTCTCTCTCACGGCAACGAGCGCCGGTGACGAGGTCAAGCGATGGCGACGAGATCGAGCGACGGCGACGAATGCGACGAGATCAAGCTATTGCGACGAGATCGAGCGACGGCGACCGAGCGACGACGATGGGAGACGACGAGATCGTGCGAAGGCGGCGAGATCGAGTGTATTCTCTCTCACAAAGCAGATGAGATCGAGACTCGAAATCTCAAAGTGTCGAATCCTCATCAAAAATCACAAGTTGTAAGAGAAAGAGTTTTATAACCCCTTTGTAAATCTGGATTTCAAGTAATTTAGAATTTTATTACGATACCACATAGGGTTTGACTATATACATCCGATATATTTTGATTAAGTGATGGTTCATTAGCTTCCATATTTTATTTGTTGTGTAGTTCACGAGACTACTCTTAGAAGAAGCGAGTGATGCTACTGACGAAATGATGGAGCAAGAGATGGCTTTAGCTAAATTAATGTAACTTGTTACTTTTTAAGCACTGAAAGTTTTGTCCTTTTATGTTGCCATTCATGTCTTGCTGTATGTGTTCATTGTGAGATTACTCTGTTTGACAGATCATGTGGTCAATTATCATAACTAAAGAAGGTTCCTTTTTCTAATGTGCATTGAAAGTTTTGCCCTTTGTGAATAATACGTGTAGTTTCTGTTTGTACATGTGAAAGTGTTTGTTTATGTTTGCTAGATTCATGTCTTGAAGTGTGTGTTCATTGTGAGATTAATTACTCGTTGATTGATTTTTGTTTTCACAGGCTAGGGCTTGTTGGAACTATTAAGGTAACGTTCTTCGTCTCTTTCTGTTAAACTGGTTTGGTAAATTCATAGCACGGAGATATGTTGTTAGAAAGC
Source organism: Raphanus sativus (assembly GCF_000801105.2). Classification (NCBI taxonomy): domain Eukaryota; kingdom Viridiplantae; phylum Streptophyta; class Magnoliopsida; order Brassicales; family Brassicaceae; genus Raphanus; species Raphanus sativus. The sequence continues at coordinate 22,250,770 of NC_079511.1, read as the reverse complement.
TAATGGAGTTTTTTTGTTGTCGTTAATGATGATATGTAGGATTGGGCTAATGAAATATTTAAGAGGATGGAGGATCAAAAGTCAACCAGGAAAAGAAACATGATGCATTTTGGCTGCCTGCTTATACATTTCTTGTAGACAAGAGGACAAGCCACAAACTATTAAGAGTTTATAAAATCATTTATAGATCATTTATAAATTTTATAAGAGCTTATAAAACCTTGTATCAACCTTTTATAAAGTTAATAAACACACATAAATATTTTTATAACTATTTATAAAAGTTTATAAAACTATTTAAACTTGCCTTGGGGATAGCAAAGAAGCAAACGCCCCACGTGGTGTTGTAATAGAGTCTCTGAAACTTCACCTGGATAATAGTTGTTTTAATAATTTATAAGTTTTATAACTTTTATAGCTAATTTATAAATCTTTATAAAATAATTTATAAAGTTTATATACCATTATAAAAGATTATAAAAATACTTTATATGGGTATGTAAAATTTTTGAAGCGGTGAAGTCTTGCTTGCTGTCCACACGTGCCTCAGAATCTGCCACGTATCATCATCTCTTTACAAAGCCTTATAAGGGTATGTAAAATTATTTGTAAAAGTATATAAGCCATTAATAAAGGCATATAAAACAAATTATAAAATCTATAAACCATTTATAAATGTTTAGAAGAAAGTTATGAAAGTTTATAAATAATTTATAAGGGGTATGTATACTATTAATAAGGGTTTATAAAACGTTATGAAAGCTTATATTAAATTTATAAGGGGTATTATTAGTGTTGTATATATTTATAAATCAACTAAAAGAGTCTATAACCATTTAGAAAGCCTTATAAAACAATTTATAATGGTTTGTAAATAACTTGTAAGGGTTTATAAGAATATGTAAATAATTTATAAGGGTTTATAAAAATATTTTATAAAGTTTATACACCAATATAAAACAATTTATAAGGGTATGTAAAATTATTTGTAAGATTATATAAACCATTAATAAAGGTATATAAAACAAGTTATAAAATCTATAAACCATTTATATATGTTTATAAGAAAGTTATGAAAGTTTATAAATAATTTATAAAGGGTATGTATACTATTAATAAGGGTTTATAAAAAGTTATGAAAGATTATATTCTATTTATAAGGGGTATTATTAGAGTTGTATATATTTATAAATCAACTAAAAGAGTTTATAACCATTTAGAAAGCCTTATAAAATAATTTATAATGGTTTGTATAATAATTTATAAATAATTTATAAGGATTTAAAAAAATAATAATTTATAAAGTTTATACACCATTATAAAGGATTATAAAACAATTTATAAAGGTATGTAAAATTTCTGAAGCCGTGGAGTCTTGCTTACTGTTAGCATGTGCCTTAGAATCTACCACGTATCATCATCTCTTTACAAAGCCTTATAAGGGTATGTAAAATTATTTGTAAGAGTATATAAACCATTAATAAAGGCATATAAAACAAGTTAAATAATCTATAAACCATTTATAAATATTTATAAGAAAGTTATGAAAGTTTATAAATAATTTATAAGGGGTATGTATACTATTAATAGGAGTTTATAAAAACTTTATGAAAGCTTATATTCAATTTATAAGTTATGAAAGTTTATAAATAATCTATAAGGGGTATATATATACTATTAATAGGAGTTTACAAAACTTTATAAAAGCTTATATTCAATTTATAAGGGGTATTTTAAGAGTTGTATATGTTTATAAATCAACTAAAAGAGTCTATAAGCATTTAGAAAGCCTTATAAAACAATATATAATGGTTTGTATAATAATTTATAAGAGTTTATAAGGGTATGTAAACAATAATATAAGAGTTAATATATTGTATATAAAAGCTTATATGATTCATAAATATTTATAAAGATTCAGAAACTGATTTATAAAATCTTATAAACTAGTCTATAAGATATTTTATTTTGATTTACAAGAATGTATAAATTGATTCACACAAGTTTATAAAATTGATTTATAATACTTCATAAAATATCTACTGCATTCTATAAGTTAATTATAAATATTTATAAACTAATTTATAAAACTTTGTAAATCATTTGAATCTAGTTCCAACAGAGTTTGTACTTGCAAAACTCAGTTCTTGTTAGTCATTATTAACATAATATGACAACATCAAGACTTCTCCATATCTCACTCTTCTATAAAAGAAACGACTGAACCAAACTCACTTACACGTCCAACCAATTTCTCCAACTATGCAACTCATAAGAGAGATACAATTGTTTTAGTATAAGAGATGTCTTAAGAAGATGAGAGAGAAGAATGTATTAAGAAACATACTCTGCAACTTTTATAAAGCATTATAAATAGTCATTCTTTAATCACATAAACTACGTTCTTGTTGAGAGTCCCTCTTGCTTCTTCAAACAGCTCACCAACCTTATCATTCTTCAAAATCTGAACTCAATCCAGTCACATATTATTCATAAGCATCAACACTCACTTCCAAAAACAAGATACAAAAATAACATGCTTTCGTAACTCAACAAACTCATGCTCAATCTACACTGCTTCTATAGATATTATACACAAAACAAGACATAAAATATGAATCTCATAAGTACCAAACAGAACATTATAATAACAAAACACCAACATTTCACCTCATATATTGCATATACTAAACCTTGCTAAAAAAATAAATAGTAGCATTGTATTACCTCAAGAAAGTGAGGTACTTGATATGCATATCACCACACATATTCTCCACAGTATCCTTTAAATCCAGAAGCTCACATCACACCTTTGTAATTCCCTGTAACATTACCAGATCAATCAAGAGAAGAAGTAATCATGGAATAAATTTACTCTTAGGTTAATAATTTCTCATGAATTAAATTTATTTTAAGCTCTATGTCTTTTGATTGCTAACAGATGAACAATAAGACTTGAAATGACCCAATTTATAAAGTCTTATAAATTTTAGATTTCAAAACTTCATGAGAAAAACTTCTGTCTTCTTTATCAGAAACAGATCGATTTTGATAAATCAAGCTACAATTACAGAAGGAGACGAAAATCACCATCTATTATCCTCTTACATTTGTTAGTGTTTCTTATGCGTCGGGAGAGAGATCGTATTGTTCGTCTGAGCTTGTAGAGTCTGTCAGTTTCGCTGGAGAACTCGTTAGCCACATCAGATCTCGCCGAAAAATTTGTCAGCATCGTCAGATCTCGCCGAAAACTTGTCAGCGTTCGTCAAATCTCGCCAGGAACTCTTCAGCGTCGTCGGATCTGGCCGGAGAACTCGTCAGTGTCGTCGGATCTGGCCAAAGTCATCGAATCTGGTCGGAGAACTCATCACCACCGGAGACTCTTCCTAGATCTGATCACGTTTAATATGAATCTCAATTTTTAAGAAATCGTGGAGAAAAAATGGTAGTTTTAGGTTTAATTAGTTAGGGGTATAATAGTATTTTGTCTATTAAATTTTTAATGGTAAAAATGGTTAGTGTAAACTTGAAAAGTGGTATCATGAAAGTGGTATTTTTGGCAATTTCCCATATATTATTTAGTATAAATAAAAAACTAAAAACATAAAATAATACCCACCCGGTCGGGCGGGTCAAAGTCTAGTTTAATTTATGACTCGAGTAAAAATAATGTTTGGGTCGGCCCCTTACATAGCAAGAGATCTTCTGTCATGGAAAGAAAAATAGAAGGAAAAAAATGAAAATTATAAAAAAAAAAAAGGAAAAAAAACTAGGGTTGAGGGGATGAATCATTCCTGATTATCGAAGGGTCATGATGTATTTACTCAGCGATGCAGAGCCTCTTTCAATCTAATTAATTACAGACACGAACGACGCAAAACATATTATAGGGAAAAAAAGATCGCACCTCTTCACCAGTTTGTATGTCTGTCTCATCTATTTAAACTGTCTCGAAATTAAATTTACTGCACCACCGCCACAAAAATATAAGAAACCCATATGGCTTATTCTTCTTCGTCGTCGTTTTCGGCTTTCACAGACCTTCCTTCATCCATTGTGGGTGTAACACGTGAGGAGTTCTATGCTTTTCACAACATAGACAGAACCTTATTCACTCGTCTCGTCTTTGATCTTAACCGAGACACGAACCAAACGTCTCAAGTGATTGCTTTTCTCTTCTTGCTCGAGCAAATCCAGTACGCTCGAAACTTAACACCGTTTCTCGTCGAGTTACCAGACGCATTCATTGAGACGGTGGCTAACGAAGTCGATGTGTGTCTAAGCATCTTACACAACCTAGATTTCTCAACGCTCTTCGTTACCAACAACGATGATGGTTCGGTTATACCTTTGCTCTTACGTCTGACTGGAGGCAGGCTTACTCTCAGATACGTCCATCAAAACCGCGAAACTCTCCTCCTTGGTGTGATTAAGAATATGAACGAAATCTGCAGCCGAGCCTTTGATGACTTATGCGTGAAGGCAGAGATGTACTACAGGGAGCAGTTGTTGGCGTTACAAAGGGAGAAAATTATTGAGGAGATGAGCAATATGAGGTTAAGTGTTCAAGAAGGATCCCCTAATCGGTTGAATGTTCCACAAGGAATCTCTAGTACGTTGAGGGTTCAACAAGAAACCCCTATTAGGCAGAGCGTTCCACGAGGAAACCCTAATAGGTTGAATGTTCCACAGGGAATCTCTAGTGCGCTGAGTGTTCAACAACAATCCCCTATTAGGTTGAGTATTCCACAAGAAATCTCTAATAGGCAGGGTGGTCAACATGGAATCCCTATCAGGCAGAGTGTTCAACAAGGAATCTCTACTAGGCAGAGTGTTCAATATCAAACTCCTATTTGGTTGAGTGCTCAACAAGAAAGGGCTCCTGCTCTTACTACACCTCTTCCTGTTGATGAAGAAACAGATATAGAGAACGAGGAAGTGGTTATACCTGCGGATGATAGGACGGTGTTTCTGACTTTTTCGAAAGGATATCCCACTTCGGAATCAGAAGTTAGGGTTTACTTTACAAGGAAATTTGGGGAAGTGATAGAAGCGATACTGATGCAAGAGGTGGAAGAGAATGAGCAACCGTTGTTTGCGAGAATGGTGTTGAAGAAGGAATGTGCTTGGAAGATCGAAGAGATTGTGGGTCCAGGGAATAAAAAGAAATTCACTATTGATGGCAAACATGTTTGGGCTCGCAAGTACGTTCGCAAGAAGCCTAGTTCAACTGCTTCTCCCTCATCATCACATGTGTGACTGTCTTCTTCAGTTTTTCAACTATAAGTTGGATAATATTCTCAGACATAAAATGGCATTGGTCTTATTATCACATTATAATATTTATATTTTTTATTTGGCGATATATATCATCTATTTACTATTTTTAATCTCGTTGTGAATGAATTATATTGAATGTGACAATGTTAAAAGTCAAAGTTCCATGTCCATCAGCCATAAGTCAAATACATTTTATCTCGGTTGAAACATTTACAAAACAAATAATACATATTAAATAAAATGAAAGAGGACATAATCATCAGACAAACAAGATGACATCCCTCGAATTCTCATATATCGATCAGAAAAAGTACATAATCAGTAGACAAACAAGATGACATCCCTAAAGGTCTTCTAGAACTGAAGTAGCATTTTTTAAATTTCTGATTCCACATAAAATATCCGAAAGTATTTTATCGATGGGTGCATATTTACATTTTCCACAGATTTAGCCTCACCCTTCAAACCTATACAGATATTCCCATACGCCATGTTTGTTGCGTTGAAACAATGAGTGCTTTACTTTCAGCTTCCAATCTATCATAAGCTTTGGAGATATCAGTCTTAGTGGTCATATATAGTTGAGAAATTCTTGTCACATTATCAGTGATCATTCTACTGAGAATGGGAGCTACTTGTGACTCTGAAATAGTCTTACTGAGAAGAGTCTTCAAACGGTTCACTAGAAATTTTGATATGGTTATATAAAAACTTTAATATAATTCAATAGGACGAATACGATAGTCAGAAAATATATTTGGTTTTCCATTTGGGATTTGTACAAATGTTCGTTTTAGTGATTTCAATATTCATCTTAGAATAAAGAAAGATTGTATTTCCAAGATGTTATATAACATCTTGCGACTTGCGGTTAAACCGTCTGGTTCAAGTGCGCATCAGCTCCAATACTATAGACTGCTTCTTTAATCTCAGTTTCACTCACTTCCCTTGTTAGGAGATGACCTTCTACTGTAACTTCTACTGTAAATGACTCACTAAGTTGTCACTGTCTGTAATACGGCAACTGTTCAAGCTTCGATTTCTTTTTCTTCTTCGTCAACAAACAACAGACGCAGAACAATATCATGACAAGGAACAAAAGTCCAGCTGCAGCCACATATTCCATTGGGCAGCATTGATTGCCAAAATTCTGTTTCTCAAATATCCTGCTTCTACACATGCTTAGTTGTTAGAAAACAAGTAAATAGAAATTTGGAAAAGGAAAATCAATATCCAAACAGCTCTTGTAGTTCAGTTGTTCAGGGCACCCCTCTGGTAAGCAGTAGGTCTTGCTTTCAAATCTCAAGGAAAGAATTATAAACTACTAACAAAAAAATTTAGATAAAATCTCGGTTATAACAGAATTGTAAGATTTTAATACTTTGATGGGTTGTATAACTCCCAAATATAGAAATAATAACTAAAACAAAATCAAAAAATTTCTTAAAAATAGAATCTTAAAAAATTGGAGTTCTAGTTCCTAATCTTAGGAAAAGAAACAGAGGTGGGTATTCATTGTTTCATCTCACAATAGCTTTCAGTTGACACCATCGGAGAGAGTGATTATGGCGGAGGGGCAGTCCCCGGAGAACTCACCGCCGGCACCTCCTCCTCCTTCTCCGTCATCTCCCTCTTCCAACCAAACAACATCTCCTCCTCCTACTTCAGACAGTCAATCAACATCTCCTCCTCCCTCTCCAACTCTAGCTCCCCCACCAGAACAACAAGAACAATTACCTCCTCCTTCACCGGAAATTTCCTCCTCGCCTCCACCACCTCCGTCTGACTCCTCAATCCCCTCCTCGCAATCACAATCTCAACCTCCTCCTTCACAATCCCCACCGCAGCAGAGTGACACCAAAGGAAACAACAAAGGAAATGATGGGAGCGGCAATGGAGGAGGCAATAACGCTTCTCATCCTCCACCACCGTCTACTAATTCTGACCGTAGCTCCCATTCTCCACCAAAATCACTAGCGCCGCCTACAAGCAACGGTGGCTTTAACACGTCAAGTAACGATCGTCCAGACATGGGTGTTGTTATAGGACTTGTAGCTGCAGCTGGACTTTTGTTCGTTGTCATGATATTGCTCTGCGTCTGTTGTTTGCGGAAGAAGAAGAAAAAGAAATCAAAACTTGAACAGATGCCGTATTACGGAAGCAATGCTTTCCCCGCAGGCAACAGTATGTACCCATTGAACCCTAACTAAAGCCCATTAGTTTTTTGTTTGCCAAAAAAAAACATGAATTTTGTTTCCTGTTACCCAAAAAATTAAATTAATCATATTCTCAGCTATTCTCTATAAAAAAGTACAAAGTTATAAACCCATCTAAAATACACGGTATGAATTAGTTATTTCAACTTCAGATTTGTTTCTTGTTTCCCAAGAAACCAGTTTTTTTCCTGCAAGACTAGTTCTGAATAATTTTTATTTCAAATCACAACTCAACTAAGTCTTGTCTGTATTTTCTTTTGGGTGCGAATGTAGATGGGGGTGATCAATACTTCAATAGTGCTGCTACACAACAACAACAACAACAACAACAACATTACAACCAGAATGATCATAATGGCAATCTTCCTCCACCTCCTGGAACAATGGGAACAAACTGGGTGAATTCACCGCCGCCACCACCACCTCCAGGAAACTGGCAGCCAATGCCTTCACCATTGGCACCAGTTTCAGGTGGCGGAAATGCAATCGGAAGCGGTGAGATGAGCTCAAATTACTCATCAGGTCCATACGCTCCGTCTCTACCACCGCCACACCCTTCAGTGGCTTTGGGATTCAACAAAAGCACATTCACTTATGAGGAGCTCGCAGCCGCGACTCAAGGTTTCTCCAAAGACCGTCTGTTAGGACAAGGCGGGTTCGGATACGTTCACAAAGGAGTCTTGCCTAACGGTAAAGAGATCGCGGTGAAGAGCCTTAAAGCGGGAAGCGGACAAGGAGAAAGAGAGTTCCAGGCAGAGGTTGAGATAATCAGCCGCGTCCATCATCGACATCTCGTGTCTCTTGTCGGATATTGCAGTACTTCAGGAGGACAGAGGATGTTGGTCTATGAGTTTCTTCCTAATGACACACTTGAGTTCCACCTTCATGGTAATTAATGATGAGTTTCTTTTTTTTTTTCCGACAATTAATGATGAGTTTCTTATATATGTTCCTGAAAAATGTCATTAATTATACAAAAACTAACTCGCACTGTTACTAAATAAATGGAGTTATAGGGAAAACTGGAACCGTGATGGATTGGCCTACTAGACTCAAGATTGCCTTAGGATCAGCTAAAGGACTTGCTTATTTACATGAAGATTGTGAGTGAATCTTTTTTTTTTCCGTCTTTGCCGTTCACTAATTTGGCTCTAAATCAAAGCTCATTCATATGTTTTATCTAATAATTGTGATAAGGTCATCCTAAAATCATCCATAGAGACATAAAAGCTTCAAACATTCTGCTTGATCTTAACTTCGAAGCAAAGGTATGCTTTAATTAGTTAATAAATTGTTTATATATTTCTCCATAACGTCCCTTTCAATTAATCTCCAGGTTGCAGATTTTGGGTTGGCTAAGCTCTCTCAAGACAACAACACACATGTGTCGACTCGAGTCATGGGGACATTTGGATACTTAGCCCCTGAATATGCAGCAAGTGGAAAATTAACAGATAAATCAGATGTTTTCTCTTTTGGAGTTATGCTTCTTGAGCTCATAACCGGACGCAGACCTGTTGATCTAAGTGGTGATATGGAAGATAGTTTGGTCGATTGGGTATATAAGTGTACATTCATTTAAATTGAACTCAAACCAAAACGGAACTAAACAGTTTCATGGTCTGATTAATGTTATTTGGCAGGCGAGACCATTATGCATGAATGCAGCTCAGGACGGAGAATATGGAGAATTAGTTGATCCATTTCTTGAGAATCAATACGAGCCTTATGAGATGGCACGCATGGTGGCTTGTGCTGCTGCAGCCATTAGGCACTCGGGTCGCCGTCGCCCAAAGATGAGTCAGGTAAATTATAAGTTTATATCTTACTATCAAAAATTTACATAACTGTCAATTTATTTAAAATAAGTCATTTTTAATCCTAGAAATTCTAGGCGTAAGTTAATCTTAGATCGTTAGGCTAATGCTTACTATAAACTAAATGTTTTGTGCTTTTTTTCTTACTAGATCGTTCGGATATTGGAGGGTGATGCATCTCTGGACGACTTAAACGATGGTGTGAAGCCAGGACAGGGCTCATATATGGGCTCAAGCGGAGGTGATGGGAGCTCAGACTATGAGACGGGCACATATGGTGCTGAGATGAAGAAATTCCGGAAAGTGACACTGGACAGTCGCGATTATGGGGCAAGTAGCGAGTACGGTGGCACCAGTGAGTACGGGCTTGACCCATCCTCCTCGAGCAGCGAGGAGATGCACACTGGAGGAGGCTACAACAAAAGTACAACTACTTCTACTCGCAGGGTTTAAACCATAAACCAAATCATCAAAAACCGTCAAAGCAAATATCTATTGTTTTTTTTTCCGGGAAATATGACCGTTGGATGTGTTTGTTTGTTGGAGTCAAAAATAATATAAAAGTTATTATTTCTTAATTTATGTATCTTGTGCTAACAAATGTCGAAAATATTGGTTGTCACAGTATGTCTATGCTTATTTTTATAAACAATATGTTCATACAAAATTACTGTTTTTCCCGTTAAAACTTGATTGATTGAACATCTCCAACAAGCAACTTCATTTTAAATGGAAAAAAAGAGATGGTTCTCTAATGGTAACTCTCAAATTTTAACTCTTAAAAATTTATATTTTACGCTTTAGTCCTAAATTTTATTAATAGTTAATTAAAATCATAAATTTAATAAATAAACAATAAAAATATATTAATATATAATATTAACATAATTAGTTAAAAATTTAATTATAACATCAAATTACTTACAATAAAAATAGAAAACATTAAAACATAGAAATAAAACACAAACAGTTCAAATTACAATATATATATAATACAAAACTAATTAATACGATTATTTTTGTAATATTCAATCAATGCGTTTTAAGTAATAAATGAGTTTCCTTATTTTTTATTCGAAGATTACGTGCTAAAAATTGTTGAAAATGCATATCTTCGTTTATGGCCATCTCAACATTTATTTTGACGGCGCCGGTCTTGCATCTCGAATCAGTGCGTAGATATCACGTACATAGCAACATTCGCCCATTGAAAAATTTAAACTCCATCGATGATATTAACACTCACCAGTTTATCTGATCTGAACAAGTAAGAATTATACAAAAATAACTCAACAACAGAAACCCGAAGAGAATACTCCAAATTTATATCAAGGATATTTTGGTGATCTTAGAGGTTCCAGACCAAATTTACATGAATATTAGTATTGAAATGTTTATTTTAGTGTGTAATATTTCAGCTTATATAACTTTTATTTTGATGTAAAATATTATGATTGTATTATAATTTAATATTTGCATAAAAATGCATTGTGTGAAATAATATGTTTATATTATATTTTTATTAATATTATTATATATTGGTATACAATATTTATTAACATATTATTATTATTTAAAAATAATTTTGTAAGACCATAATTATAATATTTAAGTGCCAATATAATTTTAATAATAGAATGCAGCATAAGAAATAAGTATACAATCACTAAATAAACATAAATAAAAGAAATAAAGTGAAAAGTAAATAGTGTTTTAAGGGATTCACCATTGTCCGCCCCCTCAAATTTGAAGATTTATTATTCACTCACTTAAAATTTGAAGGAAATAAAGACTATTGGAATGAAAAAACCTTTAAAAGATAAAAGAATAAATAGCTGTTAGAGATGTTCTTATAGAAAAGAAAACTCTTTTAACTAGTAACGACAAATAACGTAACTCGTTCATGTTATTTGTTACAAATAAGCAAATACACTAAACTTTTATTTAAACTGTTTTTTATTTACCATATGTGCTTTATATTTTTTTTACATTTTTATTTACAGTAGTTATATTTTGTCGTATTTATATATCAAATTTTTTGATTTTAAAATTAACTGATATTCAATACTACTTATAACATTTTGTCATTCTAATATTTTTCTGGATGATATATTATTCTATTACTATTCAAACTTTCAATACATTTATTGTAAGCTAATTACTAGAATTCGACCCGCGCTTTAAAAAGCGCGAGATTTGTTCTCTTTTTAAAATTTTATAAAATTTGTTAGTTATAAGATTATCCGTTGTTATATAAGATAACATAAATATATTTAAAATTGTGTTGATTTTTTACGTTTGAAAATAATCATAGATGTTATGCTATAAAAATTTGTATATTTATATTTATAGAAAATAATTTTAAAGAAGTTAATTGATAAAAAAGAAGTTAATTATTTTATAAAATATTGTATTAATTTTTTAATTTATTCTAAAGTTTTACATTTACAAACATAATACTAAAGATATTTCTAATTGCATATTTTAATATTATTCTTTGCATAATTTTTAATGAAAAATAAATAATTTTTAATTACTTAGATGCATATATTTGTTCCAACCATAGAAAAACATAACTATAAAGGTTGTAAAAATGAAATTTTATGATTTTTTTATTCAAAGAATTTGAAAAAATACACTACAAAAAGACACATCACCAAATTTATATAAAAAATAAGTGATATTCGTTTAAATTATTTTTACCTGCAAAATTAAGTATATGTAATTGTATAAATAACTAACTATTCCAAAAGATGGTTAAAATATTTACTATCGATATGCTAGACCCTTACCGAAATAAATGCTACAGCTAATTAACATTTATGATTTTTTTATTTGTAAAGAAAATTGTTTGGTATTAAAAGTAAATATATTTCTTACCATAAATATAGTGATATCTCCTTGTTTTTCTCACCCACAAATTCATATTTTTCTTATTAAAAATATACCATTAAAACGTTATTGAATCCAATTGGCTGAATAAACAGTTGTCAAAATAAATAAAATATTTTTTAAATGATAATGGCATAACTTTATAAATAATTTTGAAAACTAAGGGTAGAATCCTATGATAAATTCTGCTTTAATAGTATAGATTACTTATATTAATTTATAGTTTATAAAGTAATTTATGAATTAGGTTAGTTACTATCTTTATTAATTGATATAATAATTTAATTATGAGTTATTTTGATACGTATTAGGAAATGTTTGAATATAGTTAGATATTTTAAATTTTTAAAACATGTTAGTTAATGTTAAACCAAGCATGCAATCCGTTTTAGATTAATGTTTGATTTGAACAAATAACTATATTTTAAAAGTGTTAGTATGGTGTATTAATACAAAAAAAAATTACTAACAAAATCGGAAAGTAATGTTAATGCAATCTTGAAAGAATAAGATATTAAATGCTGTAATAGTGTGGATTAAATGCAATTAAACGATTTGTTTATATTTATGGTCAAAATTAATTAATCATTTTATGCATAAATATAGGAGTGGCAAAGTTTTGTATTTAACTACAAAAATTAAGGGCAAAATCCTAGTAGGGATTCTGCTTTAATAGTATAGATGTATCTTCTTTAATACGTGTTTTTATACAACAGTATTTGAACAGTACCACATTATGTATCCACTTATCTAGCACTGTCTATATATTTTGTCGTTAATATTTGCATCCATAATATATGTTTGTAACAAAACTATTGTGAATTGGTGCATATTGTAGAATTTATCTTTGTTTATTTAAATTCAAAATGATGTCAATTTCAAAGAATATTATTGATTTTTTTTACAAATTTTGTTGTAGAAATTAAAGAAGAATAAATTCTTATATAATATACACGAGACGATTAGGAATTTGGTACATCCCAAATTTGTAATTGTGGGAATGGGTGTACATCCCAAATTTGTAATTGTGGGAATGGGTCGGTTTAAGTCTAAATTTGTAAAAAACTTATCTACTAGGTGAGAGAAACAAATGGAAACCCACAAACTTGACCAGTGTTCATGTAATGTTGATTCGAGAATTTATGAAATCCGCTAGCGATAAATGTGACCCATCATTATCCTAACAATCCATAATGGATTGCTTAATTATATTATAATAGTATGTAGGTAATTCTTTCAAATAGTATTTTTAAATTTTTGTCACAGAATAGCACCCAAAAAATAAAATAACCAAAATAACACTTTTTATTTAAAATTTTTTAATACTTATTTTTTGTTTTTAAATATTTGAACACATTCCTAAAACTCCACCTTTAACTCTAAACTCTAAGTTTTAAATTAATTAATCCAAAAATTATTAAATGCATATTTACTCTTCCATAAATTTTATTTTGGTCATTTTCCTCTTTATAATAATATTTTGTAACAAAAACTTTGTTTGGTGATATTTTGGTCTTCTTTAGTATATTTAAGGATTTAATTTTGGTAATAAACTTAGCTAATCAACTTCTTATTCTTCTTCTTCTTGGTCAAAGCCGAAGTCCACACACTCTCTGCCTTAAACTCACCTGTCTCTGAACAAAACAAAACTTAACAATACATGATTCAGTACACTGAAACCTTAAAAATCCATCGGCTATACAAGATACGATGAAAACTCACACAATCAGTACCATCCCAGATTTTAAATCAATCAAAAACTAAATTCAATCAATATAATTGAGTGATTGAAAATCAATCTGGAAGAAGAAGAAGAAGAACACTCACCTACCACTAGATATACGAGCGAAGACGACACGATCTCCATCGTCGAAGAGAGGTGGACAACGAAAGCAGAATCGCCGACTGATTCATCAGACGAGGGGAGATCAATAGGAGGTTTTCGATTCGAAACCGTCTGATTTAACAAAGTAGGGAGAGAGATAGAGATGAGAGAGAGGCGGAAAAACCAAGGTATGACGCGTGCCCATTAAGCGTCGTTTCTTCCTCTGCTTAATTAAGCAACATTGTTTCTATTAAAAGGTAATTTCCTTTTATTTATAATTACAATTACCTTAAGCAATCTTCATCAGCAACTGGGATAATGATGCTCTAAACTTGTTCTCACATGCTATAAAATGATGTTCCCACATGCTATAAAATGATTGTAAGACTTGAAGAGAGTGGGTGAGAGATGTTAGTGGGCCACTATAAGTTTTTTGGGCTGAAGAATGAATAGCAAAAACTGTATTTATTTGTTTTGACTTATTTAATTATCAACTACTCGTAAAACTGTTAAAAGTAAAAAGATAAAAACAGGTGTTGGGTCGTAGGAAGCTGCCTATCCCACCAAAATTATTTGATACATTTATGTAATTATACTATAAAGTAATTTGCGGTTGTACTTAAATGTTATTTCATGATAATAAAGAGGGGTGGATGACAAAGGGAAACCTTAATAGATCTGATATTGAAATACTGAGTTTGTTGCTATGCCCATTTTCCCTAAATGATTCATTGTTAATTTCTGCTATTTTTCTTTTTTTCTTGATACAAATTGATCTCATTCTCATCACATCAAACATAATCATCTCACAATTTTGTATGTTAGTGGTATATTGAAATATATACCACTCACTACCAAAAATTAGTTTACATAATTTGTTTTATATATTTGCATTAATTATAAATGATGCAATTTTTGCATCACTTAAATAAATGACTATAAAATGGTGATACAAATAATTTGCATCACTTTATTAACAATTAAAGTACTGATATTTACATTACTATTTTAAATTATTTCAAAGTTTATGGTGAAAATTAATTTTTACATCAAGAAATGATGTTACTATTGATGCCGATTAAATATTGAAATCATTCATTATTAACTTATGTGATCATTTACAACTAGCAATTTACTAAATAATTAAATTTTGACATATTTGATGTTAAAATTATGTCAATTTCATAAATAATTAAATAATTGTATCATTAAAATTATCAATTTAAAAATATTAAAATCTTTTGTACACAGTTTATTTTAAATCTGTATCAAATTTTCATAAATAATTCTAATATATTTAACTTACATATATGATATAAATATTATTTTATTTCTATATTTATAATTCATATAAATTTGATTAGTTTTATTAAATTATTTAGAATATATAAAATGTAAAAAATTAACTAATAAATAAAAATCAGATTTTAATTAATAAATAATATATTAGAAAGCAATTTACATAATTGATCCATCATGCAAATTCATAAAACATAAATAATACAAAGTTTCTGAAAATATTATAAACCTAAAGTTGATCATGATCACTATCACAACTTTAAAAGTTTGAATATCTATCAATACCATTTCATTTCTTGAAATAGAATTATATAACAAATGAGTTGATCATCTGAATATTTATTGATTATGAGATTAAAATTATACATAATTTACTTCATTTGGATTAAATAGATTAACTATGTAATTTTTTTATGATTCTGGTATCCGAACACCCTCGAAAGAGTACCCGACTAGTGCCTAATGACCGTACGCCGGAGCAAGCCGGGTAGCTCGCCGAAAGCATCCAGAGGAACCGCCGATTTCACCCCATGTTAATTGACGGTGACCAGCACGAATCGAACCTGTATTGGGGCCTAAACTCCCTCAAAACCACTAGACCAACTTGCGCTGGTTTAGATTAACTATGCTAGCGAA
Organism: Raphanus sativus; assembly: GCF_000801105.2. Taxonomy (NCBI): domain Eukaryota; kingdom Viridiplantae; phylum Streptophyta; class Magnoliopsida; order Brassicales; family Brassicaceae; genus Raphanus; species Raphanus sativus. The sequence continues at coordinate 22,234,805 of NC_079511.1, read as the reverse complement.
AGTTGGTTTTTGTATGTTTGCAAGAAGTTACAACAAAACTTAATTACAGTCTATGCTTTTACCTAATGTTTAGTTTACAAATATTAATTGTACATATTAAATTTTAAAAATGAAATCCTATAAATTTATATTATTAAATTCTTATTGGTCGAAGTATCAATTACTTGTTTGATAAATATTGTCATTCTTTAACATGATCTTGTAATTACAGTCTATGCTTTTACCTAATGTTTAGTTTACAAATATTAATTGTACATATTAAATTTTAAAAATGAAATCCTATAAATTATATTATTAAATTCTTATTGGTCGAAGTATCAATTACTTGTTTGATAAATATTGTCATTCTTTAACATGATCTTGTAATTTGTTCACTTGTGTCATAAGGTCAATGACTATTTCAGAAATTTATTTGCCTTGTCTAGTAACACAGAGCTAGACACTAATTTTGAAGGTTTCCACAACCAATACAAAGTACTCGTCTTGGATGCTTTGAACAAAAAACTTGTACATATTCTACATTCAAATTAGCGGTAACACTGTTTGTGACGTACAAATTTTGGTTCAAACGCATTGTAGTGTTTCCCTAAAAAAGATAATAAATATCCAGCAAAATTTACTTATAAATCTATAGTATTATCAGATAAAAATAGTTGTGCATATTGTCACTTTTTCACATAGAAAGCTTCCACTAGGTTTTGTACGAGTCTCGGTAAAAAACTATGTTCGACATAGTGTTTTTCCGATCTTTATTTTCTTTGTAAAAGATACATGGATAAACGTATACAATATCCATATAATAAACTAATTTTACATCACAACTACATCATTTCTATCTCATTTCTTCTCATTGCATTTGTCTCTTGTATTATCTAAACTATTATTAAATATTATTTATAATTGATGTACAACTAAATATAAGTATCTAATGAATATATTTTATCTTCTATTTTCAGTGAATCTCGTGTGGACGAAATGACTCTATTGATTTCCGAGAACATTATCAGATGGATTCAGCAGGGTCTCATTTAGATTACTAGGGGCATACTCTCGGGCAAGCGCATGGTCGTTGACGTAGATGTTTCTCTATTCAAACCAAAGAAATTCTCTTTATCATTCTTGACAACATTCATTCAAAAGTTGGAAACTTAGAAAAACTTAACTTTAAAAAGAGAACAACTATCCTGAGGAATCATAATTTAGCTGTAGTGATCATCTTTATGGACAGCAGTAGCAGAAGTGGCAAAGGGATCGGTGGTCGCAATGGCAGTGGTTACCTAAACTCAAGTTCCAAACCCTCTTGATTGCTGCAGTGTCTGCGCAAAAGCTTGGTAAGAATAGATGATTTCTTGGTCTTCCTAAACCCTAGACTCTAAAGCGTATGTGTTAAAAGAATATATTTATATGTATTTAGCCCTGTTCGTTTTATTATCGCTGCGTCAGCTGTGGCGTCAGAAAATTAAGCCTTCAATGACGGGATACACAACACAGGTGAAGCACGGGATAACTGATTTCACAGACGCTGCGGCAACCAACAGCGAATAAAACGGATGTGGAATAAATCAGCGGCATCGGCGTCTAATTTTCTCTGTCTCCGGAAATCTATTAGAGACTTTAGCTTTTGTCACTGTTATTTATGTCTCCTTCACCGTATATTTTATAGCTGCTACCGCTGAAAGTTGTGATCATAAAACGAACGGGGCTTTTATATTCAAATATAAGATACTTTTATAAAATTTATTGTTAAAAGTATATAATTAAAATTTAAAATAAAGCATTTATTCATTTCTAACAGTTATATATTAAACTGTAAAAATAAATATAAAATAAGCTTATAAGAAAATATTTTATTTTTATTTTTAATATTTTATAAGTAATTGACACATTTAACTTGAATATGTAGGTTATATTTCTAATAAGATGACAATGCATGAAGATAATTTATAATATTACTTATAATATTTCTGTATTTCTATTTCATTACTATCAGTTTTTTATATCAACAAAAAACATGAATTTATATTTTCTATTTATGTATGACATTGTGTTATTTCAAAATGGAAACCTGATTTTAAACGGAATTGTAAGTTTCCAAAGTGCTTTAAAAAGGTTATTTTATAAACATTTTGGAAACGAGATTCTGTTTACTTCCACAACGAGATTCCGTTTACTTCCACAAGATTCAGATTTCGGTTTCGGTTCTGAAATGGTATGCTGATGTACAATAAAGCTTTAGTTATAGTGACGCCCTGCCACTAAAAATTTCCTGCTAACAATATATATTTCTTGTTGTGCATCCCTAAAAATTAATCTAAACTGTGCCAGTTTGGATGTAATTTTTATACTTTTGTCCTTTCCCAGTTCATTCTCTGAAACATAAGTATTTTAAAACTACGCATAACTGAAGTTCGTTGTTGAATCCGAATATGAATGCAAAATTTTTACTGTTCAAAGTAAAGTACTTATTATTCTTAACCCTACAAAGGAGACTTATTCAAATAAGAGAATCATAATAAACAAAAAAGCAATGACACTGTTTTAGGAAAATAAATGTCTTTATCTTATGAAATGTGAAAAAAAAATTCAAAAGCCTGGAATGAAAAGTTTTAGTGTGCGTAACTTCACTAATCGAACTTGATAAATTTATCATTTCTCTTCACTCCTTTCACCGACCACACTCAGCGCCTAAGATGTCGGTTGGTCTGAGATCTAATGGTGAAGCTTAGCTTACAAATCCGATCTATTCACATAAACACCCTAAAATCTACTTTCGTATGGCTAGGGATGTGATGCTCATTCATACTAGATCTAGCTATTTATGTCACTTTGGATGCATAAGTTAGCCTAAGATCAAGCGCTAGGTGATCAGATTAGCAAAAGCGTTAAGTACATCACGAATAAAGACTATTAAAGCATTAACCTATTTGTGTTTAGCTTGCGATGCAGAACTTTAACACCCTAGATTAACTAAGCCGACTACTCAGCCATAACACAAGATACCAAAAACATCGATTCTAATACTGCATGCAAATGAAAGAGATAAAACAGAGGGTTTAGGGTAATTTTCTCTAGGTGAGAGAGATGGAACCGTCTCCGTTACAAGTTGCAAATCGCAAATCCAAATCTAGAGTTTATGGTCTCTTGCAAAAACTAGCTAGTGTAAAAAAGGTAAAATGAAATAGATGGAGTTATATAAAGAAGCGCCGTCAGCTAGGGGAAAGATCGAGGAGTTAGGAAAAATTACGAAATAAAATCTTGGTTTCCATAAATATTGTGAGCAGTGTAATGTTTCCTCCTTCATCAGGCTGCTCCGTTCGGTATTTTTTTTTTTTTTTGATATCTCTGGTGTCTGGGCAGCCACTTTCCCAAATATCCTCCGAAGGGGTCCAGCGCCCCAGCAGTAAGGATGTTAAATCGCTGTGGCCGGGTTTCGAAGCTGGGTGGCGGGCACCTCAGCCGAGGTTCCATTACCACCAGGCTACGAAGCCCGGGTCTCCGTTCGGTTTTGCACGGGAAACACCTCTTTTGACTTCTTTTCTTCATTTGTCTTTCCAGGAACCTTCATACCTACTTCGGACTTGTATCTACTCTAAAGATAAAGACTATAAAACCATTAAGAAGATATATGTACAAAGTGTTAAAACACACAACATAACTAACAGTAGATCATCAGATGTGATCATGAGTGGAAGTGATAATGCTAATTCTTTTCACTGATGAGAATGCCAATTTTTTCTTAAAACAAATTAACTTTTTGCATTATGAACTTTTACTTTCTTGAAGATAAATATCAATTTAATCTCTTATTATAATATTCCTGCTATATAAATATAATTACGATAAAATTTAAATATATACTATAACTGTAATATATATTATTTTTATTAATATCAAGTACTTTAATTGATACAAATTAAGATAATAATATCATTTATATTTAAATCATGTTGAAGAAAAAGATAGTTACATCTATCATGTTAAAACATGACTTCTTATTGATGTGTGATATTTTTAAAAATGGACCCTTAACTAGATTGACTTACCACTCATTAATTGTTACACATATCATTCAATAATATTTCATTTTTAATCTATTAATCCTATAAAAAATCAGGGGTGGTGAACATACACATATCAAACCATCAAACGACATACACATATCGTCATTTACGAACATATTGGTACGATTTATGTAGTCAAATCGTACAACATATATCACTCAGTGTACATATGAAATAGACCATCATATACTATAATATTAGCCTTCACATATAAAACCATTTGTAAACATACTTCACAGCCGTAATCTTTGACTACATGCTCAAGTGATGACCCCATAGTTGTTTGAATTAAATATAATAGATATATGATAGAAACTGATTCTGAAATATTATATATGTTATAGCATCCTAGACTATATGCAATGAATCCTAAGCTAATAATCGTTGAGATTGTTATTATAAGATGGAGTTTATGAAATGGAGATGGTGATACAGCTTTCTCTGTTAACTTGTGGTTCGTCGTTTTTGGAGAAGAACCAAACTGAATTTCGGTTTAATGTGATAACGTTTGGTTATGAATTATTATTGGATTTCGGTTTACACTGTATAACAATAATTATTCAATCTAAATCGGATATCCTCTAATTAATCACATTAATCTTATATATTAATCATTGTCTATCTTTAACCACAATATTTTCCTAAACTAGATTCTGTTTCAACGATAATATATTTAAGATATTCCTTATATATCGACAACTAAATCACATAATATCCAGTTAACAGAACATTTTAAAACGGATATTCTAATCACATAAAATCTGTTAGCTTTTTATTCCAGCCTTTTAAGTTAATTATATATTGGCTTTAATAAACAATATAATAGATTAATGACCCATTGGATTAAGTACAATATTAGCCAGTATACATTATCACTTTTTATTTTACTACACTATTAATTATAATAGATATACTATACTTTTAGTAAGATTATTTTTACTATTATTCATTTTTATTTGAAATATTTTGATTAAATACAGATTTTGAAATTGTTATTTAATATAATAGATATGTATGTAATTTATTAAATGTATGTCAATGTTATTTGTTTAATATTTGATAATTCATTATTTGTAATAAAAAATAATACTAAATTTTTAAAACAGAAGTCATGACTTCTAATTCATGTGTGATTTTTTAGAAAATGGACTACTTACTAGACTTGGTCACACTGCATTTTTATCTATTATTAATCTTCATATGAAATAATATCATTTAATATCTTCATTTTTATTTAAGATAAAAATAAATATTAATTTAAAAAATTCTAACAAAATCTTTGAAGAATCTTTTCAGAATCCTTTTAAAATTTATTTTCGAAAATTGATTAATTTAAATTTTAGCTATCATAAAATAAAATTATATAAAATATTTTCGAAAATAATTTTATTTTATGACAACTAAAACTTATATTAATCAATTTTCGAAAATAAATTTTAAAAGGATTCTGAAAAGATTCTTCAAAGATTTTGTTAGAATTTTTTAGTTTTGATTTATAAACAAAAACTAATATATGAATAATCTTAAAAATATATATATATATATATATATATATATATATATATATATATGTGAACCAAATATATGTATAAACATGAATAAATAATTTTATTTTATGACAACTAAAATTTATATTAATCAATTTTCGAAAATTTTTTTAAAAAGATTCTGAAAAGATTTTTCAAAGATTTTGTTAGAATTGTTTAGTTTGATTTATAAACAAAAACTAATATATGAATAATCTTAAAATATATAAATATATGAACCAAATATATGTATAAACATGAATAAATACTAATTAAATATATGAATAATCTTAAAATATATACTAATTAAATAAACCAAATATATATATAAACATGAAAATAAATACCCGCACGGTTGTGCGGGTCAAAATCTAGTCTCTATTTTATAACTGAGGTTAAACTGATAATTATCTTTGTGAAAGAAAATACATTTTATTAGGATTACTTTTTATTTATGTAAATTTTGTAATATTTTAATAAATAATATTAATCCAGAATATTTTAAATTATTTATCTAAACTAAATAATTTAATATAATAATATCAGTTTTGTTAAAGTGATACACATTATAATAAAAATTTATCAAAGTGATGTTAAATTAGTTAATAATAACATCAGTTATTATCTGATGCTGGATTATCTATGTTTATCTCATTTAAAAATAAACTAGATTTCGACCCGCACAACCGTGCGGATTTTATTTTCAATTTTATATGCATATATATATATATATATTAATTTAGATCATTAGTATTATACATTTTCAATTTTTTAATTTTAATTATATATTTAAATATTTATAAAGCTATTTCAAATACAATAGTGTATAGTTTACATGTTGTAAGTAATCAATTGTTTAAACTATTATATGTATTTTTTTGCTTTTTATTATATATTTATTTTATTGTAATTGTATTTTGTTATTAAACATATTAATATGTGCATAAAAAAATATATGACAATTATTTTTTATTTAGTTTATGTTAATTTTTTACCCGCCTTTCAAAACTGGATTTTATTTTAGCAGTATTTTATATGTTTATTCATTTTACACAATATGTTATTATATTTACAAAAATGAAAGATATGTTAATTTATACATGTAGTATATAGCCTGCTAATGTTAAGCCTCTCTGTCATCATATTATATTTGTAAGATAAATATTTTATTTTTATGAAAATAAAATTTAAAAATTTATCAATTTAATATAATTTTATCATATTAAGTTCAATATGATAAAATTAACATGATTGATTGTGATTATATAATAGATAAAAATAAGATATAATATTTTATTTTTCATTTTATAAAAGACAACATAATATATTAATGAATAATAATATTTCAAAACTAATTAAGCAATTAGTTAAAATAATTTACATATAATTTTGAAAATTACGATCTTGTTAAGATCTTCTTAATGAGTCTGTATTTTTGATGACAAAAAAAAAGTTAAGATCTTCTTAATAGATTTTTTGAAATTTAAAAAATATATATATTTAAATTTTAAATGAAAAGATATCAATATGTGTATGTTAACCAATCCTGATTTTTAGGATTAATAAATTAGAAATGATCTTTTTTTTTTTGTCGTCAGAAATGATTTATTATTGAACCATATGTTTAGCAATTAATTAATGGTAAGTCATTTCTAGTTAAGAGTCCATTTTTTAAAATATCACACATGAATCAAGGTTGTGACTTCTGTTTTAATATAATAGATGATTGAAAATTATATTTTTATTTTTAATACAATTTTAGTGGTACAATTTACATCTCTTTTATGAAGTTACCTTTACTGTTTATACAAGAAAAAATTTCAAGAAAAAAATCAAATCTCATATTTTTCTCCAGATGCAAACTGAAATTTATGCTTTTGATTTATTCTTTAGTTTAATTTTATGCATTTTACTACTAGGCAGAAATTTGATAATAAATTTAAGATTTTACCAGAAAAAAAATTATGATCTATAATCTAAATGAAACTTACATACAATATGTGGTCTTGTGCTGCCGAGATAGTTTATCTAAGGAAGATGTTGTACAGGCAAAACCGTTGGTTGATATGAATGTTACAAAGAAAAGCAATGTTATATAATTATGGTCTGTGAAGTTGTTTATCTATGTTGCATATGTTGGAAGTAGTTGATTATCATTATAGTAAAAGTAAAATTACAATGAATAATTGAAGATTTGACTAGTGTGAAGAAAATAATACTTACATACCGAGCAAAGGTAGAGTTGGTACACTAAGAACGTTGTGCCATATCTTTATAAAATTACTTAGCAACATTATCGCGTCGTCCTTGCTGCATCTTTAAAGGGGGGAGGGACCACTAATCATCAGAACCGAGGGGGACCAAGGGAAAAAGTCCTTATATAAGGAACGTCCTTGGTGGTCCTTGCTGTGTCGTCCTTGCTGAGTGTCATGCGTCCTCTGCTTTTTTAACTGTAAGGACTTAAAATGGTCCCACCCGATAACGTTGCTCTTATATATATCTCCTGGTCTTAGTAGCAATTCATATTATATTTCCTGGTCATGGATTACCACGTTCATCTGCTGAGTGAGGCAGTCAACACTAAAAGACTAGGGCGAACTCTCTCCCAGACACGCTTTCCGAGGCGGCCGCCTCCTCTTTTCTTCTCCGATAAGAATGGCTGGCCGTCATTGGATCTCTTCCCCTATGTCCCTCTTCACCGATCAAGAACTGCATTGCGGCAACATGACTCCTTTGACTCCTCATAAGCAGATTGCATCGTATATCCAAATGCAGAGGATGTCCTGGCCTCCTCTGATGGCTCTGCTTATCCCACCGGATCCTCCAGATCCGCCGGACCCCCCATATCAGTTCAGTTTCAACGACTTTCTCTCCTCAGCTTTCTCCATATCTGCTGCCAGCTCTAGTTTGAATCCGACAAATCTGTTGACGAGCTTTGCTTCCTCCTGTGGTGTCGTTCTTATCTCTGATATCTTGGCCTCAGCCAACACCATGAAGCTCGCCGGTGGTCTTCCGTCCGTCGAGGTAGACCCGTATATATCTCCAATCTCTGTGACCTGCAACAACAATTCTCTGTTGGCTCTGGACTATAATGGCGAGTCTCACCGGACGTGGAGATTTAAATCCGTCAGTGCTCTCCGGTGAGCAGTCAGAGAACGGCAGGTGCGACATACCTCCCAACAAAACCCTAATCTGCAGTCTCTTGGGTCAGTCATGAGCTTGGGTTTGGCTCCATTTTTTGGGCCACAGTCCTATGTTTAGAGACTTTGGGTTCCTAATGATATACGAGAATTTTAGTTCTAAATCAAGGCATTTCAGGCCTTCTGACTACGCCTCTGGAGTTTCTCAGCTCTTGCCGGCAAATGTCAAGCTTTCCGACATTTCCGAGATTCACATAGTCTCGTCGGGAAGTTCAATCAGTGTTAGTACCGAAAAAGGTCAGTTCGCTCCTCTCCTGCCATGTGCTCTCAATCTAACAAATCAGAGAAACACTCTTAAGTTTTGTGTAAGGAGACTTGACCGTCCTGAAAAACTCTGCCTTTTACCCGACGCTTGCTCAAACACGCTCAATCCAAAGGAGTGTGATGATAATATGCTCAGTCCATCATTCAACTCCGTTGTCTCAAGCATCCATATGAAGGTTAAGCTAGCTTTTGAGATTCACCTAGTCTCGTTTAGAAGCTTTGTTGAGTTTAGAACTGATCGTGCCAACTTCAGTGACAAATCAAGTCAGATAGGACTTATTCTTCTCGGTGTTGTCCAAGGTCTTGGAGCTTCTCACCAAAAGTTCTTGCCGAGCAACAGTCCAACCGCTTCTTACTGGTGTATCAACGTCGATTTCGACTATCAATTGTTCTTGCGAACAATCGCCTTAGGGATTAAGATGAAACTTCTTAACGGGGTTCTTCATCTTGCTGAGCTTGACTCGCCTCTTATAGGCTTTATCTTTCTATGTTTCGTAGTGTTTTCTTCTATCGTTGTACCGTCGAGCATGTTTCGTACTTTTGCTTCAGTTGTAAACTTTCATGTTCTTTGAGTTTTTTAATATAAGTTTGGTGTTACAAAAAAAATGGTGATTATATTTTTATAGCCACAAAAATCCTTAAAAGTTATGAGCATTCTATTAAATTATTTAATGAAATAATCTTTCAAGTAATCATGTATATATATATATAATTTTCATATAATAATATTTTAATTAAAATTAATCAGTCATATATTATCATGTATAAAATGAGTATTTGATTTGAACTTTTATCATTTTTGAAAGTCTATTAATTTCAGAATTTTTGCTGTGAATGGGCCTAGACAGACTGAGTGCTATAAATGCTTAATATAAACGTACCGATAAATGTTGGAAGTGAACTTAGGAGTTAACTTGGGATACAAGTTATACTAACCCTATTCTATTCGAATTATGTTTAGGATAAAATAGGTTTTATTGATATTAGGAAGTTATATATCTCTATATAAAAAGATATTAACTTGTGATATCTCTCGTGAATTTCAGAGAATGTGTTTTGGAAGTTTGAGTTTTGAGTGATTTTCTCAGGTTAATAAAGTGAGAAAATATTTATTGTGATCATACAATCTTTTGAGCTTATAATAAGTGGGTTGAAATCGTTGGCGCCAACATCTCTGAAAATTGGAATTTCTTGTATGGACAATCATCGGACTTTGCGGTTCACTCAATTCCAGATTCATAGCTCCCTTCTTTTTGCCTGTAATCTGAAACCTTAGTGGATATTTTGGAGTGTTGCCTGAAGCAGCAGTTTAGTTCCTTCGACGTAAGACCATCTCCAACCCCACTTCATTTTTCACTTTTTACTTTATTTTGAAGAAAATTTTGTTCCAACCCTACTTCATTTTTTTAAGATGAACTTTTTCATTGCAAATTGGTCTTTAACTTTTATTTATTCTTATCTTTTGCCAACATAAACAATATGCTTTAATATAATCCAATTAATTTCTAATTTCAGTTGTTATTTTTATTATACCAATTTAAAATATTAAATATACTTAAAATTTATACTAATAAATAAAATAAACTTACTTAATTAAGATAAAAAGTCAAATACATAATTAATAACACAAAACTAAACATATAAAACTTATTAATACAACATAAACTAAAACTTAATAATCTGGTAAATCATTTCCAGATCCACTAAGATCATTAAAATATTTTCCAAATGAAGTTGATGTTTGAGGAGGTTGTTGAGCTTGCTGTTCTTCACTCCTTTCCAACAAAATTCGAGTTCGCTCGAATTGAATGTATTCTCGAACTTTAGGATCTTGTATGGAATTCACATCACAAAATAAAATTTTGTTTTCTTCTTTTTGTTTTTTCAAAGCATAATTCTTACTTTGAATCTCTAGTTGTTGTTCTCTTTGTGCGCTTGTCTTCTTTAACTCCTCCAAGAGTTTTTTATTTCCTTCTTCCAAAGTGTTAATAACAAGTGATGTTTCATTATCTTTTTTTCTTTTGAGTTCAGACTTTTTTACTCCAACTGGTCTTTTAGATGAAGATCCACCAATATTATCTTCTTCGTCACCTAAATTCAAAGAAAATGAGGACAAACCTTGAGATTCTTGTGTAGCAGAATCAGAGGCTGAATTTGTATCTCCGAAACCATAAGTGTTCGAGACTTTTTTCGCAGAAGAGTCACCATCTTTAAACTTTTCAAAAAATTTGATGATATTCCACACATGATCGAATTAATTTCCAGCCTCCTTTGTATTTTGGATCATCCACAAACATTAATTTGGCTTGCTCAAACTACATTACAATTTAAAACAAAAAGACATTAGTACAAAATAAGTAAATATATATTACACTAATCATAAAACACTTACAATATCATCATTTGAAGCACCACTAGGACGTCTGTTTTCACATTGTTTGAGGCATGCATGCAGTTTGTTTGTTGCTTTTTAAATAGTTTGAATTCGACAATGAATAGATTTCTTCGTACGTTCGTTCCAACTTGCATTGATACGACACTATGGTTAGAGTGTAGTGTTGTGTATTACTAAAATGCTTGATACGACACTATGGTTAGAGTGTTTTCCTTTTCTGCATTAGGTTATGATTAAGTTGTGTCAAGATTTATATAAGGGTCTATATTGATTAAAAAGAAGCAATTGTCATGAATTAATTTTAATCTTTAAGAGAGAAACTAGGGCTAAGAAGAACTTTAGCCCAAAATCGTTTTCTGAACTATAGCTCTTATCAATTTACTGCTTTTCCGGTGTTAGAAGTGATTGATTGCAGCTCCCTGTACTTTATCTTTGATGAGTTTAGTTGAATAAATGCTCGGTTGTTGAATTAATTGTGGTTAACTTACATCTCCTTTTCTCACTCTCTTCATGTGATCTGTAAAACATTGAACCACCCCTTCTTTTAGTATTTTTTTGATTTGACCATGTGATGGATGGGTTGTCCGACACCATTCTCTCTTTCTTAACTCACCTTGGTGGATTGCATTAGTTCATGTTTCTCTCATTTTGTAGGCCTTTGCCAATTTTCTCTGAGGCTTCGTGTTGTCACATTCTTATATGGCCTGATCATCATCATCATTCAAAGCCTACACAGCTTAAATTCGCTCAATAACAATACAAGAAGAGGTGGTCTTTCCACTACTTTTGGAAAGCTGCATTATTATAGTTATATGCTTTTACATAAAAAAGGGCATTAACCCATATGATACTCGGTAAAAAATAAGCTAGGGTCAGCGCCTGACTTTTGTAATCTTGAAACTTCTTAATGCTCAGACTGATACTACTATAACATCTTGATATCTAGTATATATAGAAAGATTTAAAATAATTGATTTGGCTACATATGTTATCAAAGGTCAACTATCTATTTAGACCTCCAGAGTTAAAGTGTGCTTAGACTGGAATAATGGAAGAATGAATATTATGTCGGGAAGTGATTCGCGATATTGTTCGAGTGAGGTCAAAGAACGGAATAAGATCATATGGTGATTTCAGCTCAATAAACAATAATTTCGAGTATTCAAAAAAATTAACGCACCGTCTGTCGGATGAGATGGGGTCATGGGCCGAGTGAGAAGGCGTGGGTGTTTTATTAGCCGTGGGCGGGCATTATAAATGGTATCAGAGCTAGTTAGCCATCTCAGTTGTGATTTGAAAGGCGTCTTGAGACCTATTGTGGTGTGCAACGGAGACATTGCACTCAGTGAATAGGGCTGAATTGTAGTATCTCAATTTTTGGTACACGTAGAAAAGCTTAAGAGAATTGATTTTACTACCTATGTCATCAAAGTCGATTTACATTTTTAATCAACCATTTATTTAGAATTCCAGAGAAGCATATTTGACATGGAATACTGGAGTATGGGTAACCTGTTAGAAAATGATTCACGGTATTATGGAGTGAGGTTAAAGCACGTGAGAATGCCATATGTGTTGATTACGGGTTAGTAAAAAATAATTTCGAGCCTTCGGAAAAATTAATACACAGTCCGTGTTTGTCGGATATAATAGAACTCACGGACTGAGGGGACGAACGTGGATGGTCCATTAGCCATGGACGGTAGAGACGCTATGGATACATTCTTCTTTTTTTTTGACGTTATGGATACATTCAATTCCTCTTCAGTTGACCTAGCGTATTGGCCACCTCCAGAGAACATTATTTGTGTTAATTCATTTTTCCCTCTCAGCAAGCTGCTCTTTTGGACTTTTGATTCTTTTATATGTTCTTTTTTGAATGTGTGATTTGCAAATAAAATATTTCATTTCCCTGTAATTTTGAAATTTTAACTTTTTGGGAGGTCAAGATATGAAGAAAGTAACATTTCTCGTAATATTTACAACGTTAACATGGAATTGCTAAACTTGTGATCTCGTCTAATTCGAATTACAATATTACTTCAATCGGGTTATAGACATTACTGCTACTCTGTGTAGGTAGGTGAATAGTTTCATCTAAAACAGCGTATCCATCTTTCTGGTTGTAGAGGTGCTATTTGCACGATAATGCTATCTTGCGGTGGTTCAGTAGTGTTTAACGAGCTTGTTTGGCTGCAGTCGGCGATCTTCTGGCATGTCTGGATGAGGCAGTGCCTGCAGGTGGGACAGGATGAGTGTGCACTAAGCCACTTGTCTATACACCGGACATGAAATCCGTGGTGGCATGTCGGAAGCAGCTTCACACGCTCTTTGGATATAAACTCCGAGAGACATATGGCACACTCTGTATCTAGGCCAGGAAGATTCAAATCAGCAGAGTAACTTACTGTCTGGAAACTCTTCAAGGCTTTTCGTTTGACCCCTGTGTTGCTCAAGCGAGCTGCTGGTTGGTTGTCACCAGCTTCGGATGGTTCTAAACTGGAGCACCTCAAGGCACATCTTATTACAGAGTTGAGTCCAAGCGAGCAAACGAGTGCACATAAGAGGACTGAAAGAACCATGACAACATTTGCATCAAAGTTGATGTCATCTTCGTATGGGGACGGTGCTGGACTTGGTGACTGATCAAGTAGTAGTCTTCTTGCGTGAGAACTTCGAATAATATCTTGAAAGATCTGAGTTTGTTTCATGGTCGGAACAGACATGAAAGTTGACATGTTAACTTGATTTTAAGATAGTTGTGTGGGTTTCTATGTTTCCGTTCGAGAGCCTTGTTTATATAGAGGAAAGGTAAGGTTTCGACATATCTTTTAGATATTTAATTAGTAATAGTTCTTTTTCATTTTTCTAATTATGATTTTATGAATCACGCCCACAATAAGGTCCTTCACTTTTAGTTTCTTATTTTCTTGAAAAAAAATTGCAGCTTGATATGCTTTGTTGTAGACGATAATGGGGTCCATCTTACCAGTAGCTGCAAATGGAAGTGCCATGTGGCTGTGGCTTTAGCAAATCAAATCTCCCTGAATTGCTTCCAGGGACCCATGAGCTTTTCACTGGAGCAGCCGTGAACTTTTCCTATCTTTGGCATAGCATCAGTGCTACGGATGGCTACGAGGCAAGTACTTGCCAATTCTTAGTTACTTGCTGTGCGACTTAGTTTATTAGAGTAATTTTTTTTGTGACTCGATAGTTAATTTTCTTGAAACAAGTATTTGTTTTATCAAATACTTGGAAAAAAATGGATACTTACAAGTAATTTGCTTTGACTTGTTACTTGCTAAACCAAATAATTGTTTCTTGATTTTATACAAAAAACACATATTCTAAATTTTTAACATTCAGAAATCACATGAGTTTTCAAAGAAATAGACAAAAATGAATAAGTGTTTGAAATATTGAAAGACATAATGAAACTCATTGTTCATAGAGATATTTTATTGGTAAGAAGATGAATGGCAAAATGTGGATTTGATTTTTTAATATGGCTTTAATATTTTATTTAATAATGGGAAGTATTGTTTATTAAACAAACTAATATTGTAATTAACCATTACTAAACAAACAACAAGATATATCTTATTTTTAAGTAATAACAAGTATTATTTAGCAAATAACAAGTATTTTATAGAACGAGTAACAAGTAACAAATAACGGGGCAAGTATCAATAAATAAATAAAATACTTGATATTTTTTTTGTCCTTGCAAGTAGTAAATTTTTTTGACTTGTTATTTGCCTTGCTAACGGCAAGTACTCGGTTTTTCAAGGGGAATACGGTCAAGTCACGAGCATAAAGTGAGTATCGAATAATGATGCTCAGCCCTAAGCAGCACAGATGATATCTTACTAGTTGTTTTGGCATCAAGTCTTCTAATACATATCTTTTTCTTCCCGTTGAAGAAAAATTCAATTTATATCACATTAGATTCATATGCTAGTTAAGTTCGATTTATGGTTTTCTTGTTTATGTTTTATGGGCTTAATCGATAAAGAAGCTAACTTGTTTTATGCATCACCTTGATCTAGTATCTCATATAGAAAACCAAGCAAAGGTTGATTTAACTTTTGTTTTCCTTGCCTTTTTGCTAAATTTTTAACAATGGTGGATCTTTAAAGTTTTGTTGATTTAGTGTGGTTTTTGAAGGTGTACGGATGATGTATTTTTTTTTTTTTTTTGTAACTTAAGGATGATGTATTTCCATTATGTGAATTCCACTTATTCTTGGGGGAACAGGAATCTACCCCCCGTCCGTAGTAACTTAAGCTGTCCTATGAGTAAGCCAAAAGGACAGAACCTCTCCCAATCAAACTCGTTAAAGACTGCTTTTATCTATAAATATCAGTTTTATTATAGCATTAGTATCCAGGTCCTGCTTCTTTAGCTAAACAGTTTTTTTCCTTTCTTTATTTTCACATGCTTTTGTTTTTAAAAATCAAGAGCTAAAGCAATTGGTCCTACGAATTGAACAAATAAATAAGGTTTATTTTTTTTTGCTTTATGAGATAAAATCTTTCATTGGTTGCAAATTGTGAGGAAAATCTACATGAATCTTATCACATGTTTCCTTTATTGCTCCAAATCAAAGAAATATTCTTTGAAAGGTGCTTCTATAGAACACTTTTTTTTCTACTACTTGCTAATAGTTGGTTCAGTGAAAGATAAGTTTTGGTGAAGATTGTGTATCTCTGGGATAAAAAGGTTGATGTTTTTTTTTTGAAAAAAGGGCTTTTTATAAAAAAAAAGGTTGATGTTATAGAGCAGAATATGCTTCTTATCTATCTTTTCTTACATGTCTCACTCGAAAATGGATTCCTTTTATCTTTTGTTTGTGCCATTTGGTTATAAATGACTCGGTTCAAACACATAGTGGTCTGCTTTCTGTTCCTTCTTTAAAGCAAATTAACTTTACTTTATGCTACAATGACTCTTTTGTTTGGAATCTCTTAATTTGATACCTATTCACTTTCTAATTGATGTTTTTGACTTTTTTCATGACTACAAAACTGCAGGGGTGATGCTACGATAACAAAAAAATCTTATTTAGTCTAAAAATATCTAAAATTAATATTTTTCTAAATTTGTTGAGAACACTAATATCCTAACCGAAAACAAGAAATAAAGAAAAACACTTAGTAGGGGTTATTGTGCTAGGTATTTGAAAGAATTCTGTGTTTTTAACTAATCTTACCTTATTGAATTTAGTATTTATAAAACCTTTTACAAATCCATAGTTGCTGAACTTATCATTTGTATAAATCCCATCAAATCCTCTGTTATTGGAAAATTAGTATTTCATCAATAATATTTATCAAGAATTATTTGGGATTATCTAAAAAATGATTTATAGTCAAAATTTAGTTAGAAGAAATACCATCTAATGAGATGGTATTTCACAAAAAAAAAAAATATTTTGTGTTCATCGTTTTATCATCTGTTAATCTTTTTTAATCACATCCTAAGATTTTGTTCAAATCCCAAAGTTTTTCAAAATTCCTATGAGTTTTGCATATAATGAAATCTCCTCAAATCATCAGTTCGATAAGTCCCCCTTAACTTTTATTAATCAAATCACAAACTGAATACAACTCTAGGCATAAGAAATCTATTTATATCAAAACTATAAAAAAAATAAAACTGTTAAAAACCTTAAGATAATTATAATTAATTAAGATAAATACCAAAATAAAGAATAAATTAGATAATTAAGATATTTGAAGTTTATCCAAATATCTTTCTACATCATTCTCTCCATGTTAAAAAAGATTCTTCATCGAATCTTAACTGTGGTCTTCAACTCCAAAATCTTCAAAACTTGAAATCTTCATGTGAAATCTTAATTTTTTCAAAATTTCTAAATAATATTCTTCAAATAAAAGAATACAAACTTATCTCACTTCAAACAATTTAATCGACATGAATAAATTCTTCAAAACCATGCTATGTACTGTCACGATGGGAGTATAAGTTTGTATCAGACCACCTTGACCAAAAGTCCAGTTTGTAGCACCACTATGATGTTTTGTAGACACCATACACATTTAGTTTTCTTGGACTTTTAATGATAGCGAACACATTTTGTAACATCCCGAGTTGTGATATACGGAAAGGCTTAAGGCTTAAGAGAATTGATTTGGCTACCTATATCACCAAAAGTTGACTTACCTTTTCCGTCACACATCCGTTTAGAACTCCAGAGTTAAGCGTGCTTGGGCTGGAGTAGTGAAAGGATGGGCAACCTATCGGAAAGTGATTCGCGATACCGTGTAAGTGAGGCCAAAGCACGGGAAAAGGTCAGGTGGTGATTGCAGGGTCAGTAAACAATGATTTCGAGCCTTGGAAAATTAACGACCGACCGTCAGATGAGATGGGGCCCACGGGCCGAGAGAGCGGGCGTGGGTGGCCCATTAGCCGTGGGCGGATCGGGGCGTTACAAGTGGTATCAGAGCTGGTTAGCCGTCTCAGTTCTGACCTGAGAGGCGTCTTGAGACCTGTCGTGGGGCGCAACGAGGACGTTGCGTTCTTTGAGAGGGGGTGAATTGTAACATCCCAAGTTGTGATATACGGAAAGGCTTAAGAGAATTGATTTGGCTACCTATGTCACCAAAAGTTGACTTACCTTTTCCGTCACACATCCGTTTAGAACTCCAGAGTTAAGCGTGCTTGGGCTGGAGTAGTGAAAGGATGGGTGATCTATCGGAAAGTGATTCGTGATACCGTGTAAGTGAGGCCAAAGCACGGGAAAAGGTCAGGTGGTGATTGCAGGGTCAGTAAACAATGATTTCGAGCCTTGGAAAATTAACGACCGACCGTCGGATGGGATGGGGCCCACGGGCCGAGAGCGGGCGTGGGTGGCCCATTAGCCGTGGGCGAATCGGGGCGTTACACATTTAGTCTTCCACCAGCTCTTTTTGGAATATTGTTATATCTTTTCTATCTTGAAGCAGATCTTCATCATAGATATCAAAAATTAGATCTCCATTTCTATGTAAACGACTACTTCACTTTTCCTAAATAATTTTACCATAATTCAGAATCGAGTTTTGAATAAGAAATCAAAACACCAGCTCTGATACCACATGTATTAAAACATGAATTTTGCACGGATCTGTTTATATCTTGAATTTTCATAAATCTATTTTTGCACAAATTTGCACGCTTCTCATTATCAAGATTCTGTAAAAAAAATCTTCATCAATAATATTTCATCCTATTTTTGCACGGTTCCGATTTTCAAAGGATCCTTCTTTGAAGATAAAGTCAATAACATGAACATCATCTTCATACACGTCGTAGATTCTCTATGAATCTCCATAGATCTTTCTATAGATCTCATGAGAGATCTCATGGTTCTCTTCTTTATCAACAAAAGAACTTTCATCCAGGATATGATAGATGCTAATACTCCCCATGACATCTAGAATCGGTCTTTGACTAAGAAATCAAATAACACATAGTTCTGATACCAACTGATGTAGCAGAAGCTTATAGGATATAACTAGATCTATTGATTCTAAGAATACCCATAAACTTAGGTGTGACAACCCGTCCTGTCCATCGGACCCTTGGCTCATCGCCCTGCAGGACATCTACCCCAACCCCTCCATTATGAGTTCTCACTAACTCCATAATTAGGTTGTTGGTGAGGTTCGAACCCATGACCTCACACTTTAACAACTCTCCCACAAGACAAGCTGTCACCAATTGATCTGCAGGTGACAGCTTGTCCCGTGGGAGAGTTGTTAAAGGGTGAGGTCTTGGGTTTGAGACTCACCAACAACCTAATTATGGAGTTAGTGAAAACTCATAATGGAGGGGTTGGAGTCGGTGCCCTGCAAGGCTGTGAGCCAGGGGTCCGACGGACAGGACGGGTTGTCACATAAGGTTTGAGAATACTCTTCCCAATGCTTAATCAAAAGCTCTTTAGTGTTTGAAAATACTATTCTCACTGGTTTATAGAAACTTCGTTAGGAAAAACTCTTTCTATTAATTAGATCATAAAACTGTCTACAACTCTAGGCATAAAAAAAATTATATGAAAACTAAATAAATTTAAACTACTAAAATCCTTAAGATAATTATAAATAATTAAGATAAAAACAAAGATAAATAATAATCAAGATATATGTATATATGTTTATCGAATAAAGAATAAATTTTATTATTATTTCAATTCTCTACTTTTAAAGTATCATCAACCTTTATTTTGATTTTTATATTACTTACATTGATTTATTTTACCATTTTAATTTTGTAGTTTCATACATATTGATGGCTTAAATAAGTAATTTACAGAAGCAATGAGGATTTAAAAAGATGAAGATTACTTTTAATTTATTTTATTGCATATTTAATATATGATTGCTCTTACAGTTTTATAGATTTTAGTGAAGTTTAAAAAATTAAAATATGTTTTAAAAAAGTTAGAGAAAATAAAAATAATTAATTATAATAATTGTATATATATTTCATAAAATTATTAAATCACGGGCGTAATACCTGGTAATTAAGATATTTGGAGTATATCAAAATATCTCTCTGCATTATCCAATTGTATTTCTTCGAATGACTGAAGTGAAATGTTACAACACATCAAGTAGAAATCATGCTCAAGTAAGAGTTTTGCTTCTATGATGTAGAACGGATTGGATCCAATGGGTTTTTGACGGCCAGGAGAAAATTTTCAGGAACATTATAATTAAAGTTCTCTTTAGTCCCATCTCTTAATAATCTACTAGGTAGTAACATGTGCTGGGCGAAAAGTGAAATAGTTTATTAGATTATTTATTGTTTGTTGTGTTAAAAAAATTGTTGTATAACCTTTTCTCGGGATGTTCATGCATATATATGTTCAGATTCAGTTGATCTATTCGGATTTTGGACTTTTAGAGTTAGAAATTTTAATTGTATTCGCATATTTACAAATTTTGGTTTAGATTTGGTTCGAATCATTGCGGATTCAGTTCGGATTCGAGTTCGAATACCCATTTTAATTATTTATTTTTTAACAAAAATTCAAATATGCTTAAAATCCTCAAAATACTAAAATTGAATAATGTAAGACTAAATATTTAAATTTACATAAAAATTAGTTGAATTTAAAGAACAAATAAATATTTTCAGTATTTTGAACATTTTATGTTATGTTTAGATATATATTGTGACTATATTGATAATTTTTAGATATTTTCATATTTTTAATATCTATTAGATATAAATTTAAAATATTAACATATTTGAATATATAATTGCAATTTAAGATATTTTTGGTATCTAATATATTTTAGTTTGGATTAGATTCGAGTCTGTTTATCTGGTTATTAAACTTTTAGATCCATGTTAGTACTTAATCAATTTTAATTTGTATTTAGTATTATTTTAGAATCTAGTTCGGTCCGGTTATACGGATCTAGATATTTCATCCACACTTATTTTCTTCTACTAATATAAAGCAAAATCAATTAAATTAAAAGAATGTTTTCGGCTTACTTAACATACACAATTTTTGGACTATTCTTTAATAATAACAATAAAAATGGTTAGCCGTTATGTCAATATTCTTGGATATGTTGCAAAATTGACGTTGTCTATAACCACTAATGTGTATTTT
Organism: Raphanus sativus; assembly: GCF_000801105.2. NCBI lineage: Eukaryota > Viridiplantae > Streptophyta > Magnoliopsida > Brassicales > Brassicaceae > Raphanus > Raphanus sativus. The sequence continues at coordinate 22,213,728 of NC_079511.1, read as the reverse complement.
TTATAAAAATATATTGGTAAATATAATAAAACACGATACAATCGAGTGAAAAATGTTACATGTGCGTAGAAAATAATGTGATCTCTACACTCGACACATGAATTATGTTTTTTTAATCGATTTCACTAATCTTTTTTAAGCTTTTATTATTTATTATTTTTTAGTAATATGATTATGTTTCTAATTTTTGGTTAAATGTGAAAATTTCGTAAAGAAAGATCATATTTGGCTCAAATAAAGATCCCACTTTTTGTACGTAGTATTTTTTTACCTCAGTTTTCTTAATTCATAAACAATCACAATTATTTATTGCATTCGTGTACAGAAGCCTTATTGAAGTCGAGCAAGGAGAGTTTGATTCCCTTAAATCTGATTTCAAGTGTAATAATTTTCTAAGTATTTATCAGAGTTTTGAGGTTCATTTAATCACACATACACAATCAGAATCAATAAGGGGCAAATGGATATTTCATAGATAATAACCAAGATTCAAACATCATTCATTCGTTCAGCATAAAAAAGTTGCACACTAGGTTAACATAAGTTCACAAGTTTCACAATAGGCTATTAAGATAACACCATTAACATGATCAACCCATTCACCATACATCTTCCCACAGCTGGAGTCCTCACAGTCCTTTTCCTTTACCACGGTCCAAGTCTGAACCTGAAACCAACATATCACAACACACAAACACATGATCAGATAACAACACAAAAATCTATCACATTGCATGGTCGGTTCATATCTAAACATCAATATACTATCAGGTGCAAATCTGACAGCTTTCATAAGTGATCCAAAAAATCATTAAAATATGCCAATAATTCTTATAAATACCCAAAGTAAGATTCCCATCAATAGAATCTGACCCAGAGGTCTGGAACCCATGGAATCCGACTATGGTCAGTCCGGCCGAAGCAATGAACAATCACCTTCATGAACCGGCCAAGGCTGTGGTTCAGTGTCTCCATATCTGAAACATCAATATCCAATACCACAGGAAAGAATAGATGAAGAACATAGTATATAAAGAGGGAGATGGGTGCAACCGGTTGAACAGACCGAATCATACAGACGAACGGATCGTCTGCCAGCTATGTCCGGTGGTTCTCGGTTCACACCGCTCACCTTAGGCGTACGATCTCCAGGGGCTTGATCCTTCTCCTTCTCCTTCTCCTTGTTTATCTGTCTCGTATCCATCCTCTTGATCTCACAGCCAAACTCCCACCAGAAATGATAAAACACCACCACATATCAGATAACCAACCGCTGGTTTTCTCTCTTTATCTCTCTAGAAATTTTGCCAGAGTTTTTCTTTCTGAAAGGATGAAGTTTTCGACAACCAGAGGCAAATATTTAAAGGAGAAATCAATCCCCAACTGCCCATAACCGCATGGGCGAGCGGTTTCCAAGAGATAAGCCAAAAGGGGCGGTTTCCCCTTTTCCCCAACCGTCCGCCTATAATTGTCTGTAACTGTCCCTTGGGCAGTTTCTTCCTTTCAAATTAACTCCTGAGCCCTTGCCAACTCCCTGGTCCGTCTGTGATGCACTTGATCCAACCGTCACACACGGACCATCGGCTTGGACCCGACCACACTGGTTCGGACCAGAACACTCCGCCCAGCTGAGATGAGCTGACCACCAACTGCTCCCAGCTGAGTGAGTTAGTCTTCCAGCTCCTGTGAGCTGATTAAGTCAAGGTGAGCTGGTTTCCAGCTGCACCTAGCTGATTGGGCTTGATCCGGACCTCGTCCAGCTCCCGATCACTCATCCAGCTCCTTTACACTTGTTTCCCTCGTATCCTGGTTAAGTCTCAGCTGCCTGAAGTCCTTAACCTTCATTTTGGACCATGATACGCTTGTCTCAAGGTCTTACGACCTGACTGGTGCGTCTCCTCACACCATGGTTCGTCCGGACGATCCTATCTAGGATCGGGGACATGACACCTCAACCATGACTAAATTCGACAATATATGAAACTTTCAATTTGTAAAAAGATTCTCATTCGAGTATTTTAGTTGGTGTGAATCTTAATGATTTTGTAGTTTTTTTTTTCGAAACGATATTTTTCAGTAGTTGTACGGAGAGAATTTTGGTTCAATAATACAAAAATTAAAAATGCTGAAACTATAAATAAATGCATTAAAAATAATATTTTAGAATATGAATGCAGTAATTATCAAATGATTAGTGTTTATTGCAGTGTGAAAGTATTAAATGACATACATTACTTCTCATTTAATATATATGGAATGGGATATTCCATTATTGGTGGAACCTAGTCTTAATCATTACTCTTCAATGCCAATTCTCAGTGTTCGTTTACTGGTGAACTTTTAAGTGAAACTAGATTTTGACCCGCGCTTTGGAAGCGCGGAATATTTTACGATGAAAATTTTTACTAATAATTTAACAAATATTTTGGTAATTTTTAAAGAGTGTGTATTTAAAATATTTTTTCATTTAAATCAGTGTTTTTAAATTCAACCCGATTGTGATTATACCGGTTAATCTGGAGATCTGACAATTCAATTTAGGTTTTTAAAATATACATATTTAAAAAAATCACTAAAACCCGAGACTAACCGATTGAACTGATGGATGACCGATATGTAATCTAATTGGATTTAAATTGTAATAGTTTCATAATTTGTAATCTTATAATCCAAATTTTAAAGTTTATTATTTTGCAATTTATGAAATTATAACGTTTCTACAAAATTTTAAAGAGAAAATGATATATATAAAATAACTAAGATTAATTATTGTATTGTTTGAAAACATTGATAGTAGTATAAAAATATATTGTTTGGAAATATTGATAGTAGTATAAAGAAATAAGTATATTGTTTGGAAACATGGATAGTAGTATAAAGAAAGAATCATTAGTGATTTAATGTAGGTTTAACTATAAAGTATAAAGGTGTATTTAATTTAAAAACTTACAAAATAAATGTTAGGTCCAACAGAATGTTTCTGTTTTAATAAGATAGATACTCACTCCGTTCCTGAAAGTAAGATTTTCAAGAGTTTTCACGTTTATTAAAACTACAATAAATATTTGTCAACTTTAGTTTACTATTTATGTTTTATACAATTTCCAATAACTATCAACCAATAAAATTTAATCAATTCAAATATTCATAATTAATGATCCTCAAAAGTATACAAAAGTACCTCAAAGTATACAAAAGTACCTTAAAAATATAGAAAATCTTTCTTTGTGGAACAAAAATAAAATCCAGAAAATCCTATTTTTAGGAACGGAGGGAGTATCTATCATACTAAATATCTTTTCTAAGTAAATATCAATCTGTTTACCTTTCCTACTAAATATCTTCTCTGAGTAAATATTTATCTGTTCACCTTTCCTACTAAATATCCTCTTCTCTTGATAATGTAGAGAACTTCGTTTTGTGCTAGGATGAATAGGCACAGCCTATTGCGTACAGGTCTTTTGCTTTATAAGGGTATGTCCAGAACCTTTCTTTATTATATTATTAGCATAGTTCTGAATTATTTTATTATCGAAAAGTTTTATACATGAATCTATCTTGTTGATTGAGGTCTTTAGTGGTGATAATTTTCTTAAAGCACTATGATATTGTTTTAAAACATTATCTCCAAAGCTACCATTGTCCTCTAGTGCTTCTGTAATTATATTCTGCTATACTTTTAATGCAGTTAATCATAAATAATCCTCTCCCCCCACCACCAGATTACACTAGAATAACTGCAATGGAAATTAGTATATCTAAAATATTTAAAACCGTAGCGGAGAAATTGATTATCTTTAATGTTTGATTCTAGTTATGTATAATTGTATTGATGCCTTTCGGTTGTTCGACTTTAGTTTATACAAGGAACATTTCTAGACACCCTCAATTGTTCAGAGTGTTAAAGAAAATTAAAGAGTTTAATTTGGAGTAACTAAGCCCATTTACTTAAAGCTCATTTTTCAATTTATCACTTGATAGTACTGTCAAAAAATAATTGGTTGCAGTTTTATACACACCCAATGGCATATGATATCACCGTATGATTTGATTTTGATTTCCGTTTAGATTTGTAATGGACATATGCTACATGTAAACCATAGTCTTCTGTTACTAACCAATAACCCTTCTTTTTTGTGTGCACAGCTTCAATTACTATTAATCTCTCACTTTTAAGCCGGGACTTTTCAATACTTCAGTTACATCCAATCCAATTAGGAATGCCTAGGATCTTATATCTTACTTGTTTATGACACGTCGCTCCTTTTAAATCGCAGGATGTTGAGTTTGATATTTGGAGAATCTATGAAAACGACCAAGTTCTCAAGTGGCTGTAAGTTGATCACTCCATGTGGTCTCTATTGTATTTGAACGATTTTTAAAAAATCTAATAGTATCATAGAGAACAGAGAAGGCCAAGTTTGTATATTTCTTTTCTTCTGTTTACGTATTATAAGATAGCTCTGAGTAGATCTACATCGTCTGGCTTAACCTTTCTCAGTTCAGTTATCATAACAATATGTTGCACTAGTGATTGTATATACCCAAGATGTTCTCCTGATTTGGCGAAAAAGAACCATTATAGAGTATGTATACCAAATAACAGGCTGGATCCATATTCCTATGGGAGAATTGATTTTGTTATCATTAGGACGAAGAATCATGTGGTATATTGGCTATCATGGTTTGAGGCATGCATATAGGTAGTGCATTGTATTTTTTTTCTTCTTTTAATGCATTTGTCACTGCTTCACTCAATACCATGGCATTCATTACTAGGAAAAACATTTGTTCTGTTTAGTACTTATCAGTCTTTGGTTATAGATGAATTCTAATGTCTTAGGATAAGATTGCATAATTTACATTCCACTGTAAATAAAAAAATCTGCAAAGATAAGTTTGATGAACTCAGTGAGACATATTCTCTCTATATACACTTTGTGCTATAAAAATAAAAGACAAAGAATCTCCTATATCTAGCTTGAGCATATACTAATGATGGTTTCTGAGCACTTAGCTGCTTTCTCTAAAAGTGTTTACTCTTCCTTCAGGTTCTAGAGGAGCTATCCTGAGGATTACGCTCTCTGTTGGTGCTGCTGTCACTTGATCAGCTTGACTGAAGTCACCTAATATCTTCTGGCATGTGTCAACCAAACAGTGTCTGCATTTTGGACAAGTCAAGTGTTGTTGAAGCCACTTGTCAATGCAACGAACATGGAACCCGTGGTTGCACTTAGGGAGCAGCCTGAGCTTTTCACCAGAAACAAAATCCGACAAGCAGATGACGCACTCTTCACCAATCCCAGAGAGGTTCATATCATGTGAGTAACTCACGACTGGGAACGTCATAAGAGCTTTCTTTTTTATTTCTTTGTTTGAAGAATCATGTTGTATTGAAAGACTGGAGACAGGCTCAGAGATCATGAAACTTGAATAGCGTCTAAAGGCTAAACAGATGAAGTAATGTAACCCGAGGCAGAAGATGATTCCACAGATGAGGACTGAGAGAAGAACTAAGACAGCACCATTGACGTTGTTATCATGGCTTATAGGAGGAGTTGGTGCCACCGCAAGGGCTTGTTGAGTGTTGTGGTCGAATGGGTTGTGCAGAAGCAGCTTTCTAGAGATAAAACCACCAAGGACTTGTTCATGGAAGGCTTGGGCCGAAGAAGGTAAATCATTTGCAGACATTTTGTTACTCTCTTTGAACAAGTTTTGAATCAAAGTCTCTTCTCTCTGCTTTGCTTGCCTTTGTTTGGTTATTTCTTCTTAATGTTTTGTGGAATACAGAGTGGTCTTATATATATGCTTGAGATGATTACTGAGTGGGAATGAGATTTTTTTTTTATAATTGTAGACTTAAGATTTGTATAAGAAAGCAGCATTTTCTTCTTCTTTTCAAGTGAATTTTGAAAGGATTTGGGACCCAGAAAGAGCTTATCCAATTACATGAATCCTTTAGTGCTGATTGTGCCGTTGGCGTATATCTCCTACAACCACTAGAAGCTTGTATAGAGACACTATCACTTGTCCAATATTTGTTTATAGTGAAATGATTTATTTTTGTCTCCCTTTAAAACAGGATTGATTTAAAACATTATCTTCTAAAGCTACCATTTTCCTCTTGTGCTTTTGTCTTTACATGTTCTTGTTAATAATAGATAGTTTTTTCCTAAGAAGAGAACATTAAACTTGTTAAACTTGTTGCAATAGGAATTATCACTTCTTAAACTCTTCAATTGAATGGTAGTATATTTTAAACATCTTTACTGTTCTGTTGTTATCATTTAGTATGTATTCTATAGAAATTTAAAGGAATATCCCCTGACAGCCTCAATTGTTGAGAAAGTTGAGCAATTGTGTACGGGTATTAAGGGTATTACTTGCTAAATTATACTTTTAACTTATATGAAGTTATGAGAGAGTTAATGCATGGACGGGTAGATGGTTTTTGAAAGAAGGAAAAAGAAGTCATAATTAAATCTATACTGGTTGCTCTTCTAACTAATGTTATGTCTACATTCCTGATTCTTTTGGAGATATGTGAAAATCTCGCCAGTGCCATTGCACAATTTTATTGGAGCTCGAATCCACCCAAGAGGGGAATCCATAGGGTTAAATGAAAGAAACTTTGTTTATCCAGAGAAGAAGGGGGAATTGGCTTCCGTTTAATCTACGAGTTCAACCTGGTTCTGCTAGCAAAACAGTTGTGGCGGTTAGTTCAATAACCTGATTCACTAGTGACTCGAGTGTTGAAAGGAAGGTATTATCGGTTAATTTCGCCTTTGCAAATAAATTCGGTAGATAATCCATCACATGTGTGGAAAAGTATAACAGCAGCCAGAGAATTGTTTCTTTGCGGAATTCGGCAGAAAGTCCATTCTGGATTCAAGATTAATGTGTGGGTGATCCTTGGGTTGGGTCCCCACCATACATGCTAGACCGGCAAGACCTGCTACTCCAGTTTTAAATCCGCGAATGCGAGTCAGCGAGCTAATTAACGTTGAGACAAAGGAATGGGATGTGAGATTGCTAGAAAACTATGTAAGCCAAGAGCTATATCTCTTATACAGAGTATGGCTATTAGGTCAGTTCACCGTCGTGATACTTTTTGCTGGAGCTACACTAAGAGTGGACAATACACTGTAAAATCGGGATATTGGGTTGCACGTAATCTATTGAGAAATAAAGAAGAGGCAGAAGTTCAAGAACCCAATATAACTAAACTTTAAGTCTTTGCTTGGAAAATAAAAGTTCCTCTGGAGATATGCCACCTTATATGGCAATTGATTACATGACATGTGGCAGAATTTGAACTGGCGTAATATGCGTGGTGACAACTATTGTCCAAGATCTGGGGAACCTGAAGAATCGGTTATACATGCCATCTTTGAGTGTGCACCAACAATACAAGTTTGGTCACTTTCGCGACACCATCAAGCCCTGATACTTTCCATCACTGAGCATCTATACAAACATGAATTATCTTTTCTGGAGAAAGAACATTATTATGGAACTTGGATTAGATAGGGATTCTTATTTCTGGATAATCTAATATATTTGGAAGGCACGGAATGATAAAAAATTTCGGGGAATAGACAGAGATCCACTGGAATTAATTCGTTATGCAGAGTGAGTGTTAAACTTGGTTTAAATTTGGAAGGTAAGGGAATCAGTTGATCCCACTTAATTTTAATTAACCATAGTGTTTTATGAAAGTTTATAACATTGACCCCAGTAAAAATTTGTTATCGACCCCTATGTAGTTTGAAACTTACATTATTCCAACTGAAAATGATTAATATTTTAAATTTAAGAGAAATCTATGTAAAAATTTTCAACTTTGAAAAAGTTTCTAGCTCCGCCGCTGTTGTTTGATACCATCTGATATCCCTCAGATTCGTAATGGACGGACATATGCTACCTGTAAAACACAGTCTTCAATGATTAACCAATAATCCTTCTTTTATGTGCATAGCTCAATTACTACTATTAAACTCCCACTTTTAAGTAATGGTCTTGTTTTATTTATTGAACTTTTCAATACTTTGTTACATCAAATTCAATCAGAAACACCTACGATCTGTAGCCTTATTTGAACCATCATTGTTTATGACTTGGCTTTTCTTTTGATAACCTTGTTTATAACCTGTTGTTGCTTGCTCCCTTTTAAAAACTGTAGGATCTCCAAAATCTCGTACTTAGATTATGTGGTCCTTAACTATGTCGTATTAGTATTTTTGTTCACAATGTGTAGTGGATTCTAGCCTGTCTAGCTGGTTTGAAACACGCGGTTATCAGGATAAATTATGACTTCGATATCTGGAGAATCTATGAAAATGTTTAAGATATCGTTGAGTAACAAAGTAGACCAAATTTGTAGGCACGACATTTGTCATTGATATAGAAACAAAGTAGACCAAGCTTGTATAAATGTGAAAGTTATTTGTTACAGGAACTAGAACGCACTATAACGCTTGGGAAATTTCTTTTAAAAAATATGACTAGATTAATTTTTTTTAATTCATTAACAAGTTTCACTCAAAAGTAATTTTTCACCAAGTTTAATACAAACTTCGACATACTAAACTAGTTACTTGTGTTCAAAGACATGTACTAAGCCTCTTGAACCACTCATACTCATAACCCTTTTGTTTGCTTCACCTTACACGGACTCACCAAAATTCTCGGCTAAAACATGTGTACTTGTGGGCCTGGTGTACTAAGGCTCTTGAACCCACTCACAGTGTGTTAAACGGCACATTTGATGCACACACGCCTCATTATACTTAGAGGAAAACCTAGATCTTAAGATCTATAAACTATAAACTTTCTTTTTGTGATCTTCAACAAAGAAGTCAATCTCTTTTATTGTGTACGGTTGATTATTTTTTCTCCAATACTTTCTTTAAGCTGCTCCAAAATAAATCTTCCTTTATTGATCACATCAGGAAGAACACTCCAACTGGTTCCACGTTATACCCTTCCTCTATGCAGTAGTTCATGTTGAAATTCATGAACTATTTCAACTCTGCTATGATAATACATCGTCATTCTCTCCCTTTGTAATTTGTGTGTCTCACAAATACTTGAGATGAAGACAACCAATCCAGCCCTGCACATCTATGCACACACATAAGCATTCAGAGAATCAAGGCAAACAGAAGTACGTATATTTTCCTAAAAAAAGGCTCATGCATTTAATACATCTTAATAAAAAGACATTGCACATAAATACCTTCCTGTAAATCGAAATTGTCTGAAACATAAGACTGCAACAAAAGAGGCAATTAAAAAAGTACAAAGAAAAACATAATACAGATTCTTCCCCACAAGAGTAGGCTTCATCTCAATCCTCTTCTCTCTTCCTGCTTGTGAGCACACGAGTTAAAAACACAAGACTGCAACAAAAGAGGCAATTGCAAAAGTACAAAGAAAATACAGAACACAGATTCTCCCCTACAAGAGTAGCCTTCATCTCAATCTTCTTCTTCTCCCCCTGGTTGTGACTTGTGAGCACACGAGTTAAAACACAAATATCAGCATAATAAATCAGCAAAAGGAACAAAAGTACTAACCTACATCCGATCGGATGAGGTCATGAACTATATCAGTGAGAGTTTGGAGAGCCTTTTCCGTGTCCTGAAGAGTGTCCATCAGTTCTTCCAGAGTCATAAATTCTTGAGGCACTTTGATGGGTCCAATATTATAGATGGTTACCATCTAATTAGGACCTGAACGAGTTCACTGAACCAGATGGTGGAAGAAGAGATGGTGAAGTTCATTTGACCTAGTAGAAGTCCTTCCAGCAGATATTTTTTTTGTGAAGAATTCCCAGACTCATAATCTGCTTGAACATCAGACTTCTGATGTAAAACTGAATTTCATAGGCCATTTTGTAGACCAGCCTTGCTCTATCCACGGAGACAGGAGTTTTGTGTGTAAACTCATGACATTGCTTGTTCTCGTATCCAACGGTAAACCGTATAGGAGGATTACTTGCATCTTGAGTGAAGCAGTTTCATATTATCATCCTTATTGATATCCGGGGTACACAATGCTATTGAGTCTGGACCATTTGTGACACATGAGAATATATGATGAGAACTTATCATTATTAGTGTTTATGAATAAGCACACCGAAAGAATACTTGCACAATGTTTACCAAAAAAGAGTACTTGAACAAAGAGAAGTTTGATGAACTCAGTGAGATGCTACTGAAAAGTGATATATTTATATTCCCTCTGTATACACTTTGTGTTACATGAAAAAAAAAATAGAAAAGAAAGAAAGACATAAAAATTTGTAAAAATTTGAACTTTTTTTGTTTTTGTTTTGGATGGCACTATACAGCTCAGATCTAAAAAACATCTCTCTAACTTTGAGTATAGATTCTGAACTTATGATGGTTTCTGAGCATTTAGCTGCTTTCTCTTAAAGTGTTTACTCTTCCTTCAGGCTCTAGAGGAGCTATCCTGACAATTATGCTGTCTGTTGGTGTTGCTGTCACTTGATCAGATTGACTGGATTCACCTAAGATCTTTTGGCATGTCTCAACAAGACAGTGTCTGCAGCTTGGACAAGTCAAATGTTGTTGAAGCCACTTGTCAATGCAACGAACATGGAACCCGTGGTTGCACTTAGGGAGCAGCCTGAGCTTTTCACCAGAAACAAAATCTGACAAACAGATGACGCATTCTTCACCGATCCCCGGCAGGTTCATCTCAGGTGAGTAAGTCACGACCGGGAACATCTTAAGAGCTTTCTTCTTGATTCCTTTGTTTGATGACCCGTGTGTTGTTGGAAGACTGGAGATAGGCTCAGAGATCATGAAACTTGAAGTACGTCTGAATGCACAACGAATGATGTAATGTAAACCGAGACAGCAGATGATTCCACAGATGAGGACTGAGAGAAGCATCAAGACATTCCCACTGAGGTTGTTCTCATGGGTTATTAGAGGAGATGGTGCGACCCCGAAGGCTTTTTGAGTGTTGTGGTCAAATGGGTTGTGCAAAAGCAGCTTTCTAGAGACAAGACCGTTACTGGCTTGTTCTTGGAAGGATTGACCCGAAGAAGGTAATTCGTTTGCAGACATGTTCTTACTCTTAAAAAAGTTTTGAATCAAAGTCTTGTCTCTCTGTTTTGTTTGGTTGTTGCTTCTTACTGTTTTTTGGAGAATTCAAAGTGGTCATATATATAGCTTGAGATGATTACTGATTGAGTGAGTGGGGAGTAAGATTTGTTTAAGAAAGTGGCATTATCTTCTTCTATTTAAGTAAGATTTGAGAGGATTTGGACTTGTTTGAGTGCTGATTTTACCATTGGCCCATAGCTCCTCCAACCACAAGATGCTTGTGTAGGGACTATCACTTTTCCAACGTTGAAATCTGAAATCATTTCATTAGGCCTCACTTTAATTAGAAAACTATGTTTTTAATTCTGTTGGTCTTGTGCTGATTCTTGATAAGCTGGATTTTATTTTATTTTCCACTATACTTTTTATCTGGAGGGGGAGGATTTTGTTGCATCTTCTTCACAATTTTAATGCTTTGCCCATAACATGTAGTGTTGTAAAGCAGTATTTGTGCTTTAGCAGTTATGTTTCTTTGTTCTTTCCATGTGTATGTGTTGTGTTGCTTAATAAATCACTTTACTTATTAAAAATTCACTAATAGTTTTACTATTAAGATATTTAAGTGGAAAACGCTTAATCTCTTGGTACTTTTTATAAAAAGTGCTAATCTTTCGATTATTTGATTTATTTATACTTTAAGAAACAGGTTTGAATTTGTTATATTTCATATATATACTGTTTTTTCACCAAAGTTTCTTGAATATTTTGCTTTCAAAACATTTTTCTGGACTAATACTTTAGTTAATGGGTTTCTTTACACTGGATTGTCTCTAAATTCATTGGAGCATACTATTTTTTTACTAAAACTATTTTCTCTTTACAAATAGCGTTTCCAAAATCCATTTTAATCATTAAACTAAACAGATTCGTATAGACTAAGTAAACTAAATTGATAATTCAATATTTATATGGACAATAAACGACGTTCACTTCCTGCTACTACGTGCAAGATTGTCTGTCTTTACATAGCTTATACAAATTTTGATATTAAAATCTCGTGTTTCATCTAAATGTCTGCATATAAATGGTTCTGTTGTTTGTTTAATTGGGTTTTTTCTCTTTCTTACTTCTCAAATGATATATTAGAGATGGTGAAATATCTGATCATAAGACCTTTTTAGATTTTTTCTACGTAAACTATTTCCTCTTTATGGGTAGTATTTGCAAAATGTGTTTTGATATTCGTAAACATCTAAGTGTCTGCATATAAATGGTTCTGTTGTTTGTTTATCTACTTCTTTATCTTGGTCGGCATTTGTTTATATGCTTACCTTACGAAAAGAGATCAAACGTTATTCATTTGGATTTGAATTTTGTCGCTATCTCTTCTCCTGAATTTCCCCAACCATAGTACCAAGTTCCCATGTGTCTTAACTTTTAATGTCTTTTTTTTTTTTGAAAAAGGGCTAACTTTTAATGTCTTTTATTTATTTATTTATTTCACGATCGCTTTCTTTGTGATATTTTACAATTTACTAATTTGTAAATCCAACTAATAGCTAAATTTTACCAAAATAACTTGGTCGTGAATCTCTCTTTTCATGAAAATACTGAAGCTTTGACTAAATTTCCATATAATTTTGGAAAGCTAATGAGCTATTTGAAAACTCAACAATTAACATATTAGTGCCTATATTTCTGATTCCATGCGAGCGTATGGATAAATTTACGTAAATAAATTGTTTTAGATGCAAGAATACATTGAACACACGTTACACAGGAAAAAAGTGGCCAACAATCTGCGCAGGAATCGAAAACCACATGTAACCAAAAAGGAAAAATGCTTCATAACATGTGGAGACATCTGGAAGAAGATTTCCGCCTCTCACTTACCCGAAATGGCATATATTCACATTGTCTTCATCAACAAAACAAACAGTTAAAAAAAATTAATAAAAATTTTATTCCCAAAGATTAAATCCAAATATATTACGAACTATAGGGGTCGATTGACAGAGCATTAGTATAAACATTATACTCTTTATTATCCAATCAACATTTATTACAAAAGCATTTAGAATAACATTTACAAGATGTTAATACTCTCTAAATGCTCTTTATTCAATGTTCTCATATGAAACTTTTGGTAGAACATTCACATTTAGAATATATAAAATTTAAAAACAATTATATATAATTATTTTTATTTAATAATATAAAAATTATATTTATAATAAAAATATTTTTTTAAAAACAAAAATTGAGATTAAATTTTTTTAAATTTTTTAAAAGAACAATATTTCACATTTAAAATATAATATAATTTATATAATCACACGTATCATTCATTATTTCAATAAAAATATAACATAAAATAATATATATTTATATATTATAAGATAAACATATCTATATTATTTAGAAATAAATAAATTATATGTCATATATTAATTTTATGATAATATTATATATGAATCATTTAATGTTCTACCAATTAATAAATAATGATAATTTATATATAAATTATATGTAATCAATTTATTTTGTTTAATAATAAATAATAGCACAATATTATACGTTATTTGCAGACTTCAATTATAAAACATGCAGCTTTATTTTCAGTCTGCATACATTTGGAAGACTTACACGACGTCTACAAAAGCACTTAGATTTAACATAAGTTTATTTATAGACATAATGAAAGTTCACAAGCTCAGAATTTTGAAAGTAAACAAAAATTCGTAGATTTCAAACTAGTCTACCAAGCATCTATAAAACAAGAGTAAGTCTCCGTCTGGCTACGACCCTGCTATTGTTGGGAACCAGTTAGCGGCTATGTGGCCATCGCTTAATGAGATTTTGAACAAGCCATTGAAGGGCAGGCAACAATCCCGTTCTCTGCAGCCTCCGATAGAGAAGCTACCACCTCCTGAACTCAAAGCTGATGGAACCCTGAGATTCCCGTGGGCTGCAAGATTAAATTCTCAATCGCGTAATCTCTATCGGGCAGCTACACCAACTTACAGGCTTGATGGAACACCAGAGGTATCTATTCCTTCTAAAGTGCTTAGGCTAGGACCTGAGAACAAGGATGAATATATCATAGGAAAGTTCCATAGGTGTTCTTTACCTCCAGACGGGCTTATACATGCTGTAGTAAACAAGATTTGGGGCAGGAGTTGTAAGATTACTTGTAAGAAGGTTGGGGATTCTTTTTATATGTTTCATATCCCTCATCAGCCCACTCGTCAATGGATCATTCAAAGAGGAGTTTGGCATATTGATGATTGCTTACTCTTTGTACTTCCGTGGATTCCAGAGGGTTCTTTCAAAGTTCCAGAAATCTCTACTCTTCCTATTTGGGTCATTCTGAAAAACATACCCGACTGCTGCTACTCTAGATTAGGAATAAGCCATGTCGCCTCTGGTCTTGGAGAACCTATTCTAACCCATAAGCCTCGTCTAGATCCTACAAATATGGGAGAAGCTAAAGTCTTAGTAGAAATGGAGTTGGATAAAGCTTTTCCGAAGCTTATTGCCCTTGATGATAAACAGGGTAGCATTTTCCTGGTTAATGTGGAATATACATGGATTCCATCAACTTGTAAAAGATGTGGAAACTTAGGCCATAAAGCGAAGAGATGTCTTCTTCCTTCCAAGCCTCTACATGATACAAACTTGCAGCAAAAAGAAAAGGATGAAATTAATGGTGAAGTTCCTGTTGTGGATATTGATCTCATCATGCAGCAAAGAGAAAATGATACTTCCTCTTCAGAAGCCCCCTATCATAACAACCCACTGATTAATGGTACTGCCTCGACTGCTGTCTCAGTACATGATATCCCTTTAATGAAAGAGTCTGAAGTCTCTTCAGTAGTTGCAGCTGCTGAAAAAAGCCAATCCTTGCAAACTGATCTGGTGGTAATTCCTCCTCTCTTTACATTTTCTTCTGATGTTTCTGTGGATTGCCAAGGTACACCAGATACAAATTACAAAACTCACGCACCTTCTTTGCGACTTCAACGGGAGATCCAAACTACTTTGCCAAACTTTTCCACTACTTTATCCCCATTAGTAGATTCTCAATCTACTCCCATTACTGCAACTATTATGGATTCATTTCCATCAAACATTATCAACAAGGAAGTACAAAATCCATCCATTGTTGATCCTTTAACCACATCACTTCAAGTTAGTGAATTTGAGAGTCCTTCTCGTTTCACTGTGTTAGAAGCGGTGGATGAAGTTGAATTGGAGCATAGGAACTCTTTCAGCTTGACAAGGGGTGGGAGAGAGACAAGACCTCCTATCAAATTTCAAGACTTGGAATGAAAAACAGTAAAAGGGAGAGGTAAACGTGGCCGACGTGGTCGTAGTTCTTCTTATTAGCTACTTTTTTCTCATTTCTTTGGTCCTTTCTAGTTTCGGCCTAATCCTTAGGTTTGAGACTTATCTTATCATGAAGTGTTTCATGCAAACTTTATCAAACTTAAGGTTTTATAATCTTACCTTGTAATGTTTTATGTTTTAATTGAAAGCCTTTAGTCAAAAAAAAAAACAAAAAACAAGAGTAAGTCTCTGAAATTGATTTTTAGAGTCTACGAAAATCGTGTAGATTTCACAATCATCTACCAAGTGTCCATAGACTTGTATTTTAATCTACCAAAAACTTGTAGATTTTGATAATGTCTACTATATGTAGACTTAATATAAATCTGCAAATTAGTTTTGAAGTCTAATTTTTTTTGAAGATTTGCTAAACGTCCGTTGATTTTTTTCCAGATTTAAGGCAAGTCTACATATAAATTGTGGAAAACACACATAGTTCAAAGTCTTCCGAACTATTTTTTTTGAAAACATGGCAGACTTTGTATGCTCTCGTCATCTTCTATGATAACACATTTTCTGTGTAGCATAGGTTAAATGATGAATCATGAAATTGAGGGTTTGTTTTTGTTCTTTTATTGCCATGGTTTTTAATCTTTGATGATTTATTCTCTTTTTTAACAAGTTAGTACTTAGAAACTTAAAAATTAGATAATGAACAAAGAATAGATTCTAAACCAACAACATTGATTTTCAAAACAAAACAAAAAAATTCATCTTAAAAGTAAAACTGTTTTCCTTTTCTAGAAGACTATTGAATAAATTTTGTTTGTATACGCAACTATTCATTTTTTTAAGAAAAAATTGCCAAAAGAGAACATAAAAACAACTACATTGTCCCTTTGCCATAAATCACTTTTTGATCTGTTTTGGACTTAGATACCCCTGAATAACTTTAAAAAATCATATCAATTATTTTAAGAGTCAGAAAAATATGGAAAAATAATCAAACTGTATATAAACAAGTAACTATCATATGAAAAATAATTTTATAGACTAAATATTATTATATCAAAATATCATACTTAGATCTACGGACAGAAGAAAACTTAATCTACCAACTACGGGCCGTAGATAGTATATTCATTAAATAACTTAGTTATCTACATCTGGTAGAACAATTATATCTACCATTGTACATATCTCTACCATCGTAGAAACAATCAGCTGCCAGTAAATACATTTCTACCATGGTAGATTTATTCAGCTTCCATTTTCCTTATTTATGGATTTCAGTTGATTTCATTAACTACGTTTTCTAATATATCTACTGATGTATGCCTGGCATTTTCTACCAAAGTACTTTACTCTACCGTGGGCGCGTTATGCAAACTACTGTTTTATCTACTTTCTACGGCAGTAGAAGGTATATTCTACCAAGTGCGAAATGTATATTTTCCTAAAATCTCTCTAAAATCTGTTGAGAATATATTTTAAATAAATATTTTCCTTATTTATCTTGTTTCCTAAGTTAGGTTTTTTTAAAAAAAACGTGTTCTCTTCTTCATCCTCATCGATCTCTTTTTTTTCTTTAGAAACCATCAAAATTTTCTGAATTTCTTGTTGAAGAAGATGCATATTTATGCTTTTTGTGGGATGTGGAAGTTTGATCCCCAAAAAGGGTGGGGATTTGATGTTGATATGAAAAAACGAGGCAGAGTACTGGTTTTGGAATTGACAAGTTCCTTTGAAGATCTAAGGCTTATGGTTTTCAAGGATTTTGGAATAGACGAAAACGATGTTGAGCTTGAGTTAAGCTACCTACCTATGGAGTTAATCGGCACCATCGACTGTCCCCCAGTTATCATTGAGAATGATAGACAAGTCAAAAATTTTCTTACATATGTACGTGGAAAACCTTCGACAAGGTTGTGTGTGTCTACTTCGCTTATGTATGGGAACAACGACAGCTTTGGCGTTGATAAGGAGGAATCTAACTCGCCATTCAGAGAGGTCGGTGAAGCTTCATCGGTTTCAGCTAGAGATGAATTAAAATGATAAGGAGGAATCTAATACAAGATCAGTTGCATAACAATAACAGTAGTGTATGAATTAAAATGATAAACCGAAAAATATCAAAGACATCATGAACTCAATCGAGGTCAACAGCTTTCCCAGGAGCACGCTTTGGAGGCTTAAATGTGGACATCTGAAACTGTAAGACCTCATCATTTGCTGCTTCCCAAAGATCATACACTATCTTGTGTCGGGCTTCTTGGATGTTCTCATCATTCACCAAAGAGAGATCCAAGCCTAGTAGATGGCATTCTATAAACTTCAACGAGTAAGCACCACAATCATTACCACTCATGTTTACGCATCTCATCGGGACATATGAAACAGTATACTGTTTAACATTGAAATCTTTCTTCTTATCTGAAGACTGGACAGCCTTGACGATTCGTGGAATGAGGACGGCGAATGCTTCCACGGCCTTGGTGTTCTTCTTACCCCCACAATCGAAGATATCTATTGTCCGGTTCACAAGATTGACGCATATAGAGATCCAGTGGGCTTGGTTAATACAAATAGGGATGTAGAGACGATCGATATCAACGTACCATACTGATCCCCTGCTTCCATGATATGGAAGGTCGCCTCTTCCATACTCTAGAAAACTCTCGTCGAGTTTGTACCCTCTCCTATTTCCGTCAAACTTGCCGTAGGCCGTGATGATCTGATTACTAAACAGGCAGTTCAAAAAAGCAACTCGGTCTGGCTTCCATCGACGCAATGAGGTTCTTTCCCGAAACAAATACATCATGGCGTCCATGTCCTGAAAAAGAGAAAACAATTTTTTTAAGAATGAGAAGCAACCACACAATTCATTGTACAAAATAAATGAGCTAAACTCACATGGTTCTTCAACCATTGATTAGGGCCCATTATACGCGAAACTAACTCTGCATCAAATTTAGATGGCCCAATCTGAAGTACTCTGTAAAGAGAAAGCATTGGTATAAGAGGTAGATTTGAGAAAACGAAGTCAAACAATAGAAATATTACTTACGTGGGATTCATGGTCCATTCCATTAGTTTGGCCCATTTGTCTTCTGGAACAAACACCAATTCGTAGTCGCTGTCTTTGCAACGGACTTCTGGATCATCAATATCACTCAAGAATGGTCGCTTCGAGATCTCTGGCCGGAAAGAAGTCATAGGCGTAGTGAAAGCACAAGGTTCTTTGAACTGCTTATCTTGAGATGGATCAAAACCATCAACATTTGACTCTTGGGTAAGGTTGCCCATCGTCTTCTGTAAATGCTCTTGGGTCCCTAAATTGGCATCTAAGGTGCCAAATAAGCTGCCAAACACATCAGACAAGTCTGTATCCTGGTTATAAAACACAAAACATGACATTAATAATTTTAAAACATATATATTACACCACAAAATACAATAATATTACACACATGATCCAAAACATCATCCTTACATCAATATTGCACACAGCAAAGACAACATCATCCTTACAAATATATTACAAACCGCAAGAACATCAACCGAGGACATGAAAAAAGAAGAGCAACCGAGCACATGAAAAAAAGAGCAACCGCAGACATGATTCAAAGAAGAGTAACCAAAGACATGAAAAAGCTCTACTTCTTGTTTACCTTTGTCTGAGACCTTGTCTTCGCAGCATTTGCAGGACCACCACTGCGAGAAGGAGCAGAAGCTCGACTGCCAGAAGGACCAGTAGCTCGAGTACGAGAAGGAGCAGATGCTCGACTGCCAGAAGGAGCTTCATCAGAACTGTCCACAAATGGCTCTACAGTTTCCTTGAAACCCCACTCATGCTTACTCCAATCATATTTCTTTTCGATCATCTCCATCACCAGATCGACTCTTTCATCCTTCATCTCAGAAGCTCGTTTAAACTCCTCACCTAAAACGACATTGTAATTTCCAGTGGAAGATAAATATGGAAACACATCTCCCTACAAAACATAAAAAAAATTAACAAAGATTAGCACAAACATTAAGAAACTATAAATCAAATCAGATATATTTAAAGAACTTATAGTGGATCCAAAAGTAGACTCTAAGCTAGTAATATCATCATAGGAAACTTTGGCAGAGCCTTTCCAATTCCTGCATCTCATGCTAGTCACGCCTTGTTGGAGTTTCTGACCCAAAAGCGACCCAATGTCTGGAATAGCCTCCATCAACCAAATCTGAAGTGCATAAGAGAACCCATCTAAAACATAGCTGTTCTGAGTCTTCACTTTATCCCTAGCTTCGATAATAGAAGTCACCAGCATATCAAAGGAGTGAAGACCCCATGGATATTTCCTCATCTTCTCGAAATCCATCACCAGCTTGATGTACTTGTGTGGGATGGCAACCCTCTCATCCTTCGCCATAATTATACCACAGATCACACACAAATACACCATCCTCAGCCTATCTACACGAGACCATGTATTACAATTCTTCAGATGCACCTTCCTGATTTCCTCTAAGGAAATTTTTCCTTTTCTCCTTAGCAACTTTGCCCAAAACCCTTTATCATATTTCCAATTATCAATATCCAAGTCAGGCTCGTCGTCTTCATACTTCAGACCAGTGATCGCATAGAACTCTTGCATTGAAAATCTGAGAGGCCTTCTAGCATAATGGAACCACAGCTCATGAAGCTTCGAGGTCAGAAGCTGCTTACAAACAAACGTGTGGATCACTCTCCCCGAATACTGAAGCTGGTGAACATAAATGTCCATAACCTGAGCAAATAGCGGATCAGCCAACACATCCTTATAGTCGGCTTGAATGTACTTCTCCACCTCCTTAAGTATGGACGTTCGACAAGTGTTGTTAATCTTCTCCACTTGTGTTTCACTTCCCTCTTTGAATAGACACTGAGGCAACGGATCCAACATCATACCTGTGAACAATGAAACAAATACAATCACCACAGGCTCAATTCATGCTAGAATAATTCATCACTCTGACATCTTAGTCAAAACAAAACAAAGATAAGTGTTCAAAAACGAGACCAAATACCATTCATATATCATTCTCACTAAACAAAACAACACGATTGTATAGCAGTGAGATAACAACTCAACTCGGTAACCACAAAAACCACTCAAATCAAATAGAAAAACAAAGGCAAAACATCTTTATAAGCCTTACACCAAACATGAAACAGAAACTAAATAGTTTACAAGCTTTTCAGATGTTAAACCGAAGCAAAATGCCCTCTCCATTTACATCAATGTCACAAAAAGACACAACATAAACTGTATATAAGTCATGAGACCAACTCGTTGACCACAAAATAATCAAAGTAAGCTACTTTCATATCCTAGATAGCTAAATCATTCATACAAACAAAATAACGAAACCTATTACACTCAAATCGTGATTAAGAACACTGAAGTGAAAGAGAGAAAGACATGCAACGAATCCCAAGTCCTAGACCAAACCCGAAAATCGCTTATAATAAGACATGAGTGAGAAATCAAAATCACGAGGAAGAAGCTAGAGAGTTCCGACGAGTTACCTGAGAGCAAGACCGCGAAGTGGGTTTGGTGTAGGAGAGCGTTGGTTTATGAAGAAAACCACCGCGGAGTCGAAGAGGGGAGAACGAACACCGGAGCCGGCGAAGAGAAGCAGCGTCGAGATGTATAGCTCCTAATTTGTCTCCGATTTGCTCTCTAGAGTAGAACGAAGGAGAGAGATTTTTTAGGGTTCTAAGGAACTTAATTTGGGGGAAAATAGAGTCGATCCCGTCAAACCCCTTCTCTTATCTGTTTTTTTTTAAAACCAATTAATTAATGATTTTATTAATTAATTACGAAAAATATTAAAAATATATAATTATGTTTATAATAGGGGGTTAATGGGGATTATACAAAAAATTATGGCATTGGGACAACTTTATGTTCAATATATGGTATAGAGACAATGTAGTAGATTATTTGTTCCATATTTCCAATTTTCCCCTTTTTTAATCATTAAAAATTCATTAACTTAATGATCATTGATTAAGAGGTTTGGAGGTAGTGTTTTTTTTTTTTTGTCAAACGGAGGTAGTGTTTATG
Source organism: Raphanus sativus (assembly GCF_000801105.2). Classification (NCBI taxonomy): domain Eukaryota; kingdom Viridiplantae; phylum Streptophyta; class Magnoliopsida; order Brassicales; family Brassicaceae; genus Raphanus; species Raphanus sativus. The sequence goes on along the minus strand of NC_079511.1, from coordinate 22,192,220 downwards.
AATTGAGATTTTGTGGACAAGAAGTAGTCCACCAAAAGATAATAACTGCGGGGTCCTTCCTTTTCACCTTCCTCTGCACTTTTAGTTATTTTAATTAGTGATAATGTATTAAAGTCATAAGAAATATTTAACTTCTAAAATACTGCGCCATGACAAGCTAAATCGTGGGATTTATTACCTCCGTAGTAGTAGAGAATCGTCATAAAGATTTTCGCATCTCACATAACCACATGTTTGTTTTTTTTTGAAAATATAACCACATGTTTGTTAAGAACTATATTTGACACTTACTTGTTATTAAGGATCAAGTTGTTGAAATATATTCTCAAAACAACATGACCACAAACTAATAATAATCGTTATATGTTTTTTTCCCCACAAACTTGAACTTTTCCTTACTTCGATAATTCTTTCCACAGGGATCGCTTTATTGTGTCAGGAAACATTTACAGATCAATCAGTGTATATTGTAAGACATCTTGATGACTATTCTTTTTCATTTACTAGGGTCGGTCCGGCAATGCCCCAAAATTTTCCTATAATTTTCTCTTATATGTTTGGTGTATATATACTAGTGGCGTATCCGCAGTACACGCAGATTGTTTGCCGTTTGTGCTATTCATATATGCTATTTTCTTGATGTTGAAAATTGTTTTACAAAAAAACTATTTCTTGAAATAATATCGGTATTGAATTGATATTTATTTAACACATATTCCCTCCGTTTTATTTTATTTATCATTCTAGACTTTTGCACACATATTAATAAAACATGTGATTTTATATATTTCCAAGATAAAAGCACAATTACTTATACACCTAACCACATTTCAACCAATAAAAAAATAAACTGGAGAATCTTATTAATAAATTTTGCATTGAAATTGTAAAACGACACTTATTTTGAAACGAAAAATTTTCCCTAGAACGACACTTAATCTGAAACGGAGGGAGTGCTTTACAGTGGTTTAATTGTTCTTTTCGGAGTTGTATATTTTTATTGCTAGATATTTGTTTGGTTTTTCATTAAACTCTTGAGATTATTAATGTATTGTATATACTTTTATTTTATGCAATATATATGTTTTAGAAAAAGTTATTAGACAAAAAATAATAGTAAAAGAGTAATACTAATATCTTATATTAATGGTCAACAAAAATCCACAAATAACTGTTATTATTGAAGTACATAAAATAAATTGTGATATGATGTTCAGTGTTAAATAATACTCCCTCCGTTCCCGAAAGTAAGATTTTCTAGATTTTATTCTTGTTCCACAAAGATAGATTTTCTATATTTTTAAAGTATTTTTATATACTTTTGAAAAACATTAATTGTAAATATTTGAATTGATTAAATTTATTGGTAGATATTTATCTTGCTTATTTATGTTTAAAATAAAATAATTCTTAAAGATACACTAATTAAATTTTACTTTGGCTTTAGAACCAATAATTTCATAATTTTAGAGGTTTTAGAACACTTATCTTTTGAAGTTTTTTTCTCGAACCTATCATACATATATATAAAATCAATTTTGAACAATGGTCAATAATCGTATTTGCATAATATTGTTATTTTATTGAACAAAATAGTTATTAAAAAGTTTAACCAATTATGTATTATGGTTAAAATTCTATATTTTATAGTTTTCTTTGGATGTCATATATAATGCATGATATGTAGTTTGACATTTTTATTTTAAAAAACAGAGCATTTAGTCAAAAAAAAAAAAAAAAAACAATGCATCATACGTAAATGGAGCTTTTTCTCATAGAATAAAACAATATAGACACCAAAAGTCATTTGTAAAAAAATAAAATTTGAATGACATCTTACAATAAATTTACAATTATTTGTATAATCATTAAACATAATATACCTTTAATGTGGATTTTTTATCCCAAAATCCTATATTTTTATTTTGAATTTTCTTTGATATATATAAAAATAAATAACTCATTAAATGTATAACTCGGATGGTTTCAAAGATTGCAATCGGAAGTTCATGAGTCACCGCGTTGCCGTCGAACGGTTAGGGTTAGGGATGAACCCCATTTCTTCGGACCGCACACACTATTAAATACTATATATAGTCCAAAACACATCATATAAATGAGTAACTATAAAGCCCATTCACTCTTATATCTGGCTAGCGTCACGTTCGGGTATTTACTCGGTCAAGTTGGGTTATTATGTTGCTACAGCGACGGATATTTTGAACAACACAAACCCGGAGGGAACTCAGCCTGATCAGAAACTATTTAAATCCATCTGGGCCAGCAAAGTGTCGCCAAAGCTTCATCTATTCCTCTGGAAAATTAATCAAGGAGCCATAGCAATCAGGGAGAATCTAGCAAGGAGGGGACTTATCAACAACATCACTTGTCGGCATTGTGGTGAACTAGAAACCACAGATCATGTTTTTCTGCATTGTACCTTCACGAGACAAATCTGGTCTTCACATATCTGGTCGTCAGGCTTTGATCCAACACTTTGTGAATCCTTCGCCGAAGCGTTCTTGTGCTCTACAGTGGCTCCTAATCTCCCACCGCTAGGTGTAGCAACTAATCTCTTTCCTTGGATTTGTTGGGGCATCTGGACAGCTAGGAATTATTTCATCTTCGAAAACAGAAGTTTCACGCCAGCTGAGGTTGTTTCGAATGCAATTCGAATGGCTAGAGAGTGGGGCCTCGCTCAAACCCATACAACCTCAACACGGTCTCCTCAGCATCGTCAAACACCAGCGCTAAGTTCTTCTGCTAATGTTGTCTGTTTTACCGATGCGGCTTGGCAGGTTGAAACAAACATAACAGGTTGCGGATGGCTACTTAAAGATCATGGTGACGTCTGCCTAACACAGGGTACTTGTTCCTTCAATGACACATCCTCAGCATTGGTGGCCGAAGCTCTTGCAGTCCGATCAGCACTTCTCAACGCCCTCGAGTTGGGCATCTCAAGAATCTGTATCAAAACAGATTGTCAAGCACTTGTTGCTATTATCACCTCGAACCATCACCCGGCGGATCTCCACGGAATCATTCGGGATATCGAGCATCTATCCTCTTCCTTTGACTGTATTTCTTTTGCTTTTATTTCCAGAAACTTGAATTGTGAGGCTGACTCCCTTGCAAAGACTGCTTTGTACTCTCCTTCCACCAACTAAGTTTTCTAGTTGGATGGCTTTATAATATTCAGTGTTCAAAAAAAAAAAAGCCCATTTCCAACTCCGACTATGAAACAATTAAAGCCCACCAAATATCTGAATAAATGAAATGATGAATTTTACTGGCCTAGACACGTGTCGCGCTCACGAGAGCCGACTTTATGACATGTATCCTATGTGGTTTCACCAGGGTAGAGAAAATATATTTTTATATTCTCTCCGTTTCAGATTATTGTCGTTGTAGAGAAAAATTTCGTTTCAAAATCAGTGTCATTTTGTGATTTCAATACAAGATTTATTAATAAGATTCTTCTATTTATTTTTGTATTTGTTGAAATATGGTTAGATGTATAGATAATGATGTTTTTATTTTGAAAATGTACAAAATTAAATGTTTTCTTAATCCATGTGCATAAACATAAAACAACAAATAAAGTGAAACGGAGGGAGTACATAGATTCACGACCTTACCATTTGTAGGGTTTTTTTTATGCTATAATAAAAACCAAAAACCAAAAATATCTATATGAAATAATTAATCAAACTCCATATACAAAGATGAATACAAACACTCATGACATTCCATGAATTAATCTATTTTTGCGTAAGTGGGATCTAAAATTTTGATGATCACATAGGGGCCAAAAGGCCTTGGTTCAAATACAGTCACGCAATTAAAGAACTTTCTAATATAATCTTATCTGGATTAGATCCAAGGATTCCATTAGGCTTTCTTGAGCTTTTTAAGGAGATGGGGCATGTAAACTCTCGTACATATAAATTAATCTACACTTTTTTAAACCCTTTTGTCAAAAGGACACAATAATCGTATGATATATTAGAGATGTGGTGAGAAAGCTTTCAGAAAAAGGACATAATAAACACTATATTTTATAGAAATATGAGTTCTTATCTTTACCTGGCTTTTATGTTCTTGTGCTACACTTGGGATAGTTTCATATATTATAAAATATATATTATAAAGAAATAGGACCGTAATCTTTTTCGAAAAGGATCAAAGGTGTTCTCTCAAGACTAATTCATTAGTGGACAATTTCTAAAAAACAGTTTCTTAGCATTATTATATTATTATTTTGTTATCTTGTTAAAATTAATAACAACAAAAAAGGGCAATGAATGAAAGACATGTTAGTGATAGTCTCTTCCTCTCTGTATGAGTCTTTTCTTCAAGGGACATTTCTCGTAGTTATTCTCCCCTGTCTCCTACTGTTTATTTTTTCTTTTTTGGCGCTAGAAACCCTTGTAAAAATTGAACCTACATGCGGATGCTCTTACACTAATCACTTTTTCTCCGTACCACATTTTTCTTTACTAAAGCTTATTATTAACCATTAGCTCAAGAGTTTAACTGTTGAGATTCTTTTTTTCTTTTTTCTTGTAAACCGGCTTATGTGTTGAGATTCTCCGCTCTTAAACCTCTTCTGTACTACAGTAGAACCTCTATAAATTAATAATGTTGGGACTTTAAAATTTTATTAATATATAGAGATATTAATTTACAAAAATTTCCTTTTTTAGATTTATTTCTATTTTTGGTTATAAAATAAGAAAATATTTGATTTTAGCATATATACATTATTAAAATTTAAAAAATAATGAATTTCATATTGTTTTATTATCTTATTTAGTGTATATTTTTATGTTTCATACAATTTTATGTGATTTTCGATATAATTTTACTAAATATTATCAAAATATATTGAAATATTAAGAAAAATTGATGTATTTTCATTGTAAATATAAAACCAAAAATATAATATTTATTTGTACTTATATAATATATATATATACTGATAAATTATTAATTTATGATTTTAATGGGACTATATATTTACATGGGAGTTTTAAAAATATTATTATCTTATTATTTTATCGATTTGTATCATATTTTACACCGGCCCAAATTGGGACCGACGAAATTTATTAATTTATAGAGATTATTAATTTATAGAGGTTCTACTGTACCTAGTGTCTTGAAATAATGTTTGAACTATTGGCTAAACACAAAATTAAAATTCAGTCTGCCAAATGACTAAGTCCAATAGTGTAAGAGAAGGCGATGGCGAGTCATTGGTTACTTCCATACATCAATACTATTAAAACAGGAGCAATATTTATCGACTACTTTTGGACTATAAAAAAAGTCTAGGTTGGTTCTATTATTTCTCTTTATATATTCATATATATAATTTAATTATCTTCCCTATTACTTATATTCATATATTCATATATCTAATTTAGTTGCAATTAAATATACACCATGCCTAAAATTAAGAAACTAACTAACTAATCTATTTTTTTAAACTAATAAATTTAATTTATATAAATACGAAATTTCAATAAAAATAAATTATATTTTATTTATTAATGTAATAAATAATTATATATGTCTATTAATTCGTTTATATACAACTATATATTAATCCAAATGCAAAAAAAAACAATTTCTTCAAAACCCTCACTAAATACATAAAAATATAATTCTTATTAAATTAGATATACATATACATACATAACGAAACATGTTACTTGATATTTTTATGAATATATATATATATATATATATATGATAAAAAATATTAATAGTTCGATACTATTAATATTTAAAACACAACGAAACATGTTACTTGATATTTTTATGAATATATTTTTACGGGTTATTCAAACACATATAATATATTTATGAAATATTAACTAATTCAACAAATATATTAACACAATTATATCATAAAATGTTACATTAACATAAATTGATGCAAGAGAGTATGAATCAATGATTTAATTAGTTGTAAAACATAATTATATATATATATATATATAAAGATTAAAAATACTAAATATTTACATTTCTAATGCGAATAATGAAATTAAATTAAAATTTTAAATAAGTCATAAACAAAACATCAAAAAATCTAATAACATGTGAATAACAAAAGTAAACTAACTAAATAAATGAAATTATATTTACAAACATAAACCATTAAATTGTAATAAACATATACAAATTATTGATGCTCAAATATATTTCTTTTTTTAGTATGCATCCTCTCGAATATTGATCTATTACTCTTATAACAAGATGAAAATTTAATTTGATTATAATAATTTAAGTCAAACCGAATTTCATATTGGATCATCTATCAGTTCAACCGGTAGCCAAATCCCGGGTTTTAGTTGTTTTTACGGGTTTTATAGGATTTTTAAATAATTTTCTTTTTTTTGAAAACTAAACCGAACTACATACGAGACCACACAATTTGTCAATTTAACTGCGAGTCGGGTCGTATTTTAAAATACTCAATATAATATTTCATTTTGCTAAAAAGTTATATTAAAAACAAAAATATACCCGCCCTCTGAAAGGCGGGTCAGAATCTAGTCAGTAATATTAAAACACAAGTCGTTTTTTGAGACCACCATGAAGTTTTGAAGTATTTACCATTCTCTGCCAATGAAATATTTTTAAGGTGTGAATTTAATTAAATATTTTTTCTCCTAGAAATAAAACAATAAGAAAATAAAACATTATGAATCAGTTATGATAAGGAATATTCCAAAAAAAAATCAGTTAATAGTTTCTACCTCCTATCTATCACACGTTACATTATACTCTCTAAATATTTACGTTATATTTTTATTGTGTTTGTATATTATGATATGTTCAAAAAACATCATCATCTAATAGTATTGACGATCTATAGTTAAATATGTGGTTTTAAAATAACGAAATATTTATAGCATAATTTACCAAATACAAAATACTCATACGATGCTAGGTTTACATTATAAACTATATATAAGCAATAAAATACTTATAGCTTAAATTTTAATAAATTAAATTCTTTTAAATAGTTAAGTGGAAATTTTAACATGTGTTGACTTAATATATTTAGTTACATTTTAATTTTGTAATCACCATATAATCCATGAATATCTAACATGTTAAGATCATCTCATGAATATCTTACGTAAAGTTTTAAAATAACAATATATTGTTTGTTACAATATTTTGTTTCTCACCTTATACCTTTAAAAATCTATTTTGTTATTGGTTTATGATATTTACTTTTATACTAACTATATTTTAAATAACTATTCTAGCAAAATTGAAATTCTAACAAAACGAACAAACAATTTAAATTTCAGTTATTAAATTTATCTTCAATTCATTTTGAAAAAATATCATAGATGGTAGAAATAGGATAGTATCAAAAAAAATATTTTATATAAAAACTTCATTTATTTCAAAATAAAATGAAAATCATACAAAATTTTCATTTTATTTAATTACAAATTTTGCATATATCAAAAATTAGATATAAAATGAATAACTCACGCTAATAATAAATATCATTAAATTCATTGTTTATAAATAAAGTCAAAGCTGAAAAATATATAAAACTAAGTGCCTTTTAATTCAGAGGTTCAAGATTTTTATATCCGACCAGGACACTTAACCAGATAACTTTCCGATTCACTCAGTTATTAGGTCGACCGTAGATGAACCGCATGTTACTAAATTAATTAATTTTCCTATACAAATATTTCATATTGAAAAATATAAGACATATTTTATGTTTTTAAAAATATATAAAAATACTCAAATTTAGTTATATTATTTTTATTTTCATTTCACATACAAAATATCAATAAATTTTTTTAAAAATTAATATTTTTATAACATTTAATAAAAAAAATCAAGACTTAAAATCCATAAGTATTTAAATGTCAAATGTGAATAATAAAACTTATGTTTGTATCTAAAATAACTTCTTATTTATAATAGAAAAATATTTTAATAAATGAATTAAAAATATAAAATAAATAAATAAAAATAATATATTGACACATTGTTTACTACGTCAAAAATACAGAGTTTGAAGTCACGCATAAAGAATTAGTACTTAAAATTACGTAACTGTTATGAACCGACTGGTTCAGGTGGATGTTTATCCAAAAGATACTTACTAGGCTTTGGCCCATTAGTAGCCCATCTTGTAGTTCCCTATATAAGGAGTTCATATTCGACATTAATAAGACACACACATTCACAACACGTTATCAGCACGAGCTAAGCTCAAAACCCTAGCAAAATTCGTAGGTCACCAAAACCTTAAAAACTAGCCGCATCTTAAAACAGTCATATCTCCCTAACCGTAACGACCTAGACGGCGAGCCACCTATCAATCTGAAGATCTCGACGAGACGAAGCCATCGCCGCTAACCTCGCGAGGATCCGATCTCAGACGCGCCGGCACGCTCTGTTTTAGTACGCGCCGTCAATTGCTCAAGAACCCTAATTTTGATGCAACTTCAAATAGATCGTTCTCTCAAACCATAAGGATCCAGACGACGTGCGACATACCAATTTGAAGATCTTGAAGAGAAGAATCCATAGCCGCAAACCTCGCGTCGATCAGATCTCAGATGCCCCGCCAAGCTCTGTTTTAGTGCGCGCCGTCAATTGCACAAGAACCCTAATTTTGACTCAACTTCAAATCGATCGTTCTCCCAAACCGTAACGATCCAGAAGACTTGCGACATATCAATTTGAAGCTATTGAAGAGGAGAATCCAACGCCGCAGACCTCACCTCAATCCGTTTTCAGACGCGTTCTCTACGACAGCTACAAGCCGCGCCGTCAAAATCAGAAATAAACCTAAGGCTGCAAACTTTTCTCTCTAGTGTTGTTTACAGCCGATTATCTTTGATCTTACTAACTCTTTTTGATAAATTTGTTTAAGGAAAACAAAGGATCCCAGTAAGATCAATTGAGGTTAATATTTCCAAAAGAACCAAGGAGCGAATCGAGTTAATTCAAAGGTAAGTCATCAAACCCTAATTTTGATTGATCCGATTTTTATGAAAAATGTTTGAAGTTGAGATTAGAACTTTAGAGAACTCGTATACTCTGGTTGATTGAATCATTAGGTTGCTAGATTTGATATAACAAATTTGTTTAATAAACAAACCCTAAAGTTCATGAAATTTAAAACTTATAAAACTCCAAACCGAATCGGATTATGAAACTCTTTAAACCATATCCAATTATTAAACCCTAATCTAAACCGGATTATGAAACTTATAAAAACCAAATCCGAATTGTGAAAACATTAAACCAAATCAGTATATAAATCCCTAAACCAATCGATAGTATAAACCCTAATTTGGTTGATAGACCAAATCAAAAATTAGAAAGTTTCCATTTTTAGAAAGTTTCTATTTTTAGAAAATTTTCATTTTTTAAAAAGTTTCCTTTTATAGATTTTTTTTTTCTGGAATTTCCATTTCATAGAATTTTATGGAAAACTTCTCTAAAATTAGATTTTAAAATCAGTCTCTCAGAACATATTACTAAGATCTAACTAGAGAAACACTAAATATTTTAGATGTCGAATTCCTCCATCATAATCTCAGGATAAAACTACTTGCAATATGTGAAATGGGCACAAGATATTAAAACCACACTTGAGTCTGATGAACTCAGTGAATGCATCACATATGATAGCATTGCAAGAGAACTCCTGAACACTCGCCATCATATTTGTGAAAAACTCAAAAGTCTATATCTGACTGATGATCCCTCAAAGCTTTGGACAGATCTAGAAAATAGAAATTGTATCCAAGAGGTTATACATACCAAAGCTTTACGAGAATCGATCAACCTCAGATTCTGAGACTATAAAATTGTGGAAGAATATAACTTTGCCCTACTCAAAATAGTTTTCGAAATGAAACTATGTGGTGAGGTAGTGACTGATGAAGATATGTTGGAAAAGACATTCTCCACCTTTCACCCTACCAACTTATTGTTACTACAACAATATAGAGAAATGGGCTTCACTACCTATACATCTCTAATAGCAAGATTGTTGCAAGCTGAGCAAAATCATGAATGCTAATGAACAGTAGTGAAAGAGAGTTTACGAGGCCAACTCCATTACCACCAGCTAATGCACTACCAGCCGAAAGGGCTGATCTAGAAACCAACCGTGTCAAGAGAGGATATGGACATGGGGGATGGTCTAAGTTGTGCAATAATTGTGAAATGGACAACCATTTGGCTAAGAGATGCAGAACTCCTAAGTATCTAGCTACTCTTTATCAGCAAAGCTTTAAAAGAAAAGCTAAGATGGTTCGGAAAGATGAAGGAAAATTGTCAAAGATGTTCTCATGGATCATGACAAGTGTGATCGTATGGATCACAAGAAAGGATGATCCAACAAAGCATAAGAGAATAGATCACCATATGGAGTAAGACATGTTGACTCGACATCTAGCCCTTAGTGTTCTTACTTAGTTATTTCATACCTTATTATTTTCCTTTAAACATTATTCACTTTCTTTGGTTGCTATCTTTGAAAGAGTCAATAAATGAAAGCTTTTATATCATAAACAAAACGTCCATTCATGTGAATACCCTTATGATGTACAGTGGATCAAACCACAGACATCTTAAGACACAAAATCCATGACCAAATATCCTATTGCCTCAAAGGTACACAAAGAGAGGACGTGTACAATATAGAGGTCGTGTGCATTGTATTCACATTTGAGGCTATGTACACAAAGAGAGGACGTGTACAATAATCATTCTTATAAGTGAAAGACTTAAGAATTGATGAATGGATAGTTTCATAATGAATCCATGGGCAAAAGAAACAAAGTGTTTCCTTAAAGAGAAACCGCCCAAAGAAGATTGTATGATGGCAATGACTACAAGTCTTGGTAAAAGCTAAGTGAACTCACGTCTAAAAGTATTCAAATATGATATGTCCATGGGGATAAGTGTTAATCACTCCATGTAACATGGACATACACAATATTGAAACATCAAAGAGTTCACAAGAACAAAGATAGACTTATCCCATTCGGATTAAACCAAAGATAAAGAAAAACATGTTACTTCAAAACGTCCAAGTGAATATAGATTAAAGTGCTCACGTCTCAAAAGGGTTTGATAAACATTATATGATCATGGAGAATGTAGAAAACATCTCATGACTCAATGTAGACGTGAAAATTCACAATGAAAGGAAAATAATAGAAAAGAAGTAAACTAAAGGCAAATGAAAAGGTCCCTTATAAATCGCCTTAAAGACTACATGTCTTGATATATGCCAATGAACTCACGTCCAAGTGCTTCATAAGCATGAAATGTCCATGAGGGTAAGTGTATAGCACTCCATGATACATGGACATACATAAGAATAGACGTGGATGAGAAGTAAAAGAAAGATGTTTCACCATACAGTTGAAACTAAGAGCAAAGAAATGAGTTCCTTTCAAAGAAAAGACTATATGTCTAGATATGTTCACATCCTAAGCACTCAAAGAGTATGATATGTCCATGGGGGAAGAATAAGAATAAAACACACCTTTTATTCTACATGGACATACACACACAGAAGTGAACATTGATACCCATCCCATTAACTGAAACGGGTCAAAGGCCAGACACATCTCATCTTAGCACATAAAGAAGTGTCATTTATAAATTCTATCGCTCCACCACAGAAATATAAGATGAGAGGATGAGAATAGATGTTGGATACATTTTATATAAGTTCCCCACGTTTCTAAATACCTTGAGCTATCCACGGACAAGTTGATTAAAGCCTAGGTACACGGATAGTCACCTCAGTGAATCTGAACATCCAACATTAAGGGAAAGCTGGATAATAGAAAATTATATGGAATCAAAACATCCTTATATTGGCAAGATCCCAGACTCTAGAATGAGTTCTAGAAGTCCATAAAGTTTATACAAAAGCTAGCTTAATATAATTGCCAGATTCCTGACCCGAATAGAATGACTAAGTCATTTCTACCAGCTATGAATGCACCAAATAAGATTTGATGTTCAAGAGAACACAATCAAGTTGCTACTGAATCTAAACAAGTTAGATCAATAAGTTCTAAAGATAAGATCCCTGGATATTAAAGTAAGGTGCAAATCCGTGGATGAGGGACTCCTAGACATAATCAAAATGTACATGTACAAAACTAAAACAGTGATCACGGATGAGGAAACCATAAGAAATGGTTGTACCTAAGGTACCTAATGATGTTTGGGACGCCAAACTTCAGGGTATTGAAGGACATAATAAAACCTCAATAAGATATGTCATGTCTAGGACACAAAGGAACAAACGAGTACTCGAAACTAATGATAAAATATGCGCAATGTAGCACTTGAGATCATGAGATCAATGAGGATCATGAAACCCACGTCCACATGAATGCATTCAAACATATGAGATTAAGATCAAATAAGAAAGTAGATGTGGAGTTAAGGGAGGATAGGTCCCATAAGTACGGACACCTCTAGATGCTAAACCAGTTGGACAGAAAACAGTCTTTGTGAAAGAAATTTCTATGGCGAGATACAGTTAATGTAAGGCACGACCATATGCATAATATTAAGCATAGTCATGTGCACAAGGATTATCACAAAGACCAGGAATCAATTAAAAGGAGATAAGCTCCTTATGGTGGATGCAACAAACATTGAGATTCCTCGATAAGTCTGGCACATAAGAAAAACTTATACTTGCGGTTCAAGGATGTAAACCGCCTGATTATATAAGTCCACTGGAAAATATATATAAGTCTCAGAAGATATAGAGTTGTCTAATGCAACAAAGTTCTCGAGAACTAGAGTATACAAGAATATTTTGATCTAAAGAAAATATCCTAGGAACCTCTGGAGACACTTCCCAAAAGACTATCTAAAGAAAGCATTGAAATGAATGTTTTGGGAAAGATTAAATTTGGGACAAACAAAGATTGTTTGGGACTACAAAGTGAGTATCTTAAATATACTTAAAGATGAAATCCTTGTGCATCAAATAAAGCATAGATTAAAGATGTCAAAACGATAGGTATGAACCATTATGTAAAGCTTATAAGGTTCATTGACCCTAAATGCTTACTATAAAGTCTATGGCTCGCCCCACTGTATGGTAACATAGTCCCATAGTCTATATATCTGTATATAGACCCATTTGGTCATAAGGACGACAAGAAAGTTGTGCCTTAGTCCGGATACAAGCCAATGCAAGACTCATGGTCGAATGGTTTTCACTTGGTCCGAGTACTGACCCATTTTATTCTAAGAAGGAACATGGTCATGAGACCATCTGAGATAGGTCACGGATCCTTTGATCCTAGATTGGACAGAGACATATTTCCTTGGTCTAGAAAAGACTCAAGGCACATCCGGATGTAAATATTCACAAGTGAAACTATAGTTAAGTTTAAACTTAATACTATACATCTAAATAATTTCAAAGTGAAGTATGATCATATATGTTGTTAAATGATCAAACCATGAGGCATTGGAAATAAAGCCATACATTTCCCTTGCCAAAAGTGCCATTGGCGCCTTGCCTTAATGTGTTTGTTACACACATCCGAACATAAGCATTGAACTAAGCTTATGTTATTTCTAAATATAAAGGCAATGGGACATGATTGAAATATCCTTTTACTAATGTTTGAGATTATTTTATACTAACCAAACCCAAAGATGTGTTTGTTTGGTTTTGTTTTTGATTATGATACATGTTATAAATTGGATCCATACATGGATAGTTCTCAAACAAGCAGTATGCACACGTTGGAAAACAAATATGAAGAAGTACGAGTCCAACCAAAGACATGTCAACCGGCTTCTTCACCATGTCTACATCAGCACCACGTCCATGAGACCTTCCTATCAGTCCAGGACGTGCATATTACGAAGACCAGCTCAGAGACTTGGCGTCCATAAAATTCCCACCAGTCTACTCATGCGCCAACCTCAGGAGCATATACGGAGGTACAAATCAGGGGAAGTGATACATGTTGTACTCTTTTTCCTTCACCATGGTTTTGTCCCACTGGGTTTTCCTGGTAAGGTTTTAATGAGGCAACACCAAGTAATTGGTAAAGTGTATCACGAGCCCAAAAAGGATTTGGTATCTGGCGAACTCAAGATGAATTCAACATCCAGAGGAAGTGTTATGAACCGACTGGTTCAGGTGGATGTTTATCCAAAAGATACTTACTAGGCTTTGGCCCATTAGTAGCCCATCTTGTAGTTCCCTATATAAGGAGTTCATATTCGACATTAATAAGACACACACATTCACAACAGTAACCTCTTAATTAGGCAATTGTTTACTAAGTCAAAATATCAAAATTCTGCTCAGCCTTGCTTAACACATCACATACTTCTTTCTTGATTCTGTAGGCAAGTTAGACTGTCAGCATAAATGAAGCTGCGGCAGCATAAATGAACTTCCCGTCATCACTCCATAAACTGAGCCATAGCAAGAGGTTCACTTAAACTAAAAAACAGATAATGGCAGTGATGAGAAAGTTACACAGAACATCCAATTATAATTTTCTAAACTTAGAACCATAGATAATCGAAATGAGAAAGTTACACAGATCAAATGTATGTTTCAATATAAACAAGATAATAACAGAAAACGAGAATTTACAAATTCCAATAACAGTTCAGGATTCATGAATTCAAAACCCTCTAAATAAGAGAAATAATAAACTATGAAACAAACGACCAATTTGTTTTTCAGCTCCGGTGGTCGGAGGAGGCTCTGTAATCCGACACCGGAGGCTTCCTTGTTTATATCTCATGTTTTATCTTTGCTTTTTCTCCTCACTATCCCTCTGTCGGTGATATACTGAGGATTGTGGTTAGGCTCAACGGTGGGTTTCTTCGGATTGGTTCCGGAGCGGTTTAGATCCACCGCCAGTGACCTTGTTCTGGAGTCCAGTGAGTCGGCGAGGGTTCTGTTGGCAGAAGAAGTCGGCTTTTGGGTGAAGGTTTCAATAGATCTCGTCTTTCCCCTTTCTAGATCTACTCGGTTTCGTCGGATGTGAAGGCGCGTGAGGGTAAGGGACTTCCTCTCTCCTTTGTTCTTTCTCGGTGTTGATTATCCGGAGCTGTTGCTTCGTTGTGGAGTGGAGCGTAGAGGTTACTTTCAGGTCGGGGCTTCGTGTCTTGCGTTGATGGAAAGGCATGTTCTTGCACAAGGGGACTTGAGTTTTGCGAGCTCATCTTTAGTTTTGATAGGAGCGGAAGGAGATAGATGTTTATTGGAGCTAATGCGTCATTGTTGGTCGTTTGTTGTGATAATGCTGGATTTGGAGTGGTTATTATCTGGTTACTGGCTGTGTGAATAAGACGTCGGGAAGTTTTTATAGGCTTTGCCGTGGTGGAGTGATGGTGCGTATGAGGCACGTGGAGAACCCATTCAAGGTCCAATGGCGAGTTTTAGTTGGGATTGGAGGGTTTCACAGCGACGGTTAAAGGATTCTAACCCTCTCGTTTCAGTTTATGTGTTGGTGATGTTCATGTGCTTCCAATCTATCGCGTTGCTCTTCTCAACTGGTGTTAGTTGCTTATGAGTTCTCGTTTGGTAAGCTCGTCTTCGAGAGAAGGGTTGTGCTTTTCTCTCCTGAAGTTCTGTCTTACCTCCATGCCTCTTGACATCCTTTTTCTTCTGTCTTTTTTAGCTTTAAAAGTTTGTGTTATGTCTGTTTCATGGCTCCGGGTGGTATATGTTACCTCGCCGGCTCTTGGCTCTGTTTAGGGTATGCAAATCCGATGTGTAAATGCTGTTGGATCTAATATTAATCTATCAGATGACAAAAAAAAATTTATGAAACAAACAAAGAAAAATGGTTTTATCAGGATGGAGGATAATATCTCATCGAGAAGAAGAAGATCGTCTAGATTGTTTTTTTTCAAAAAAAAAAAATTCAAAAAGTTAAGATATATTGTTTTTTTTTTCAAAAATTGTTTTTCAAAAAAGTTGAGATATATTAAAAAGAATATTTTTTAGATATTCAAAAGATTATTCTTGTTGAGACTGTTACTTTAAATGTATAAAAATTGTGATGAACAATAATAGAGAAATATTCATATTGGACAATTTAGTAAATTTGTATATACAAAAGTGTACATTTCAAAACACTTAAATAATAATGTAGTTTCAAATTAAAATCTTATGGAAGTGTATCACTACAAGAAATCAGTGAAATAGTTACAGAATTTTCGGTAGCTAGAAGCAACAATCCATAGCAAGAAAACAAAACGCTACGGATGGCGACGGATCGAAGCGGTGGCCTCAGCGTCGACGCTAAATATGAAACGTCGCCAATTCATAGCTAGCTCGTGACGGATTGCGAGAACAATAGTCGTAGCTAATAGCGACCGCCTGGCCACCACATTGTCTGTTGCTCATTGGCGACGTTTTGAACGAAAGACTTTCCGTATCTAATAGCTACGATATATCCTTAGCATAGTTATAGCAAATATATAGCTACGGATTTGATTATCAAACGTCGGATTTCAATATAGCAACAGACAAAAATTTGATTAATTCCATCACACACAATTTATAACGCTTGAATATATTGTTAACAATACAATAACACCAGAAATGGTAAAAGATTATAGTATTATAAGAAATCTGAAATTCCTAACCATGCCCAATATGTCGATGTCAAACTTCTTATACACAAACAAAAAGTTAAAACTAAGAAGTGAAATCTAAAGACAACAAAAAAAAAATTGAAGATGTTTATGTAGGAATGCTGAGATGAATCAGACGTAGATGCCACTGAAAATCAGAGAGGAGCATGAACTGCGGAGGAGGAACGAAGCCCTGACTGCAGAGGAGCGAAGAGGAGACTGGACTGTGGAAGAGCAGAGAAGAGACTGAAATGCGGAGGAGCAGAGAGGAGACTGAACTACGGAGGAGGAGAGAGGAGCAGAGAGGAAGCTGGATTGCTGACCCTCGAGGAGACAACCGAAGATGAGACTGGACTACCACACCGCCTTCCACCACTGGAGAGGAGACCATGCCTTACACCACTCGAGACGAAAGATGAGATGAATAGATTTACAGATCTGGAGAAAGAGGAGATAAAGAGAGATAGATCGACAGATCTGAAGAGGTAGGAAATAAGAAAAACAATAGAATAAAATATTAAATATGAAAAAGCAAACCATTTTGTTCCTTAGATCAATTTTCATCTAACGGCTGAGATTAGAATATGGCGATCCTCACCCTTTTCTTGTATTGGTCAATAACAATCCATCTTTCTTATTTATTTTCAAATATTATTTGCATTGGGTAGTTAAATCTGTTTTTGACTTTTTTCTCGTTTGTACCGGGAAGTATGGTTTTGGGAATAAATTTTGGGGTTTAGAGGATAGGGTTTAGGGTTTGAGATTAAATTTTATGGTTAAGGTTTCAAAAAAAAATTTGAACTTATGATCTAGGATTAAAAATGAACAGAATGTATTTTTATAAGTCGTATACAGTATATGTGTTGAACATTATAATTAGGGTTTGAGATTTGGGGAATATTGTAAGTTAAGTTTAAGGTTTGAGTTTGAGATTTGAAAAATAAGTTTATAAACTTATTTTCTTTTTTACAAAACGTAGACTTTAGTTTTAGTTATATTATGGTACTTGGATTTCTTTTGAGCTTGAGGGTTAAAATTTTGTGTTATGATTTATGATATAAAATTTAAAGTTTATCATTTATGGCAACAATTTATCTCTAGCTAATACATAGCTAATTAGCTACAAAACACCTACAGAAACTATCCTTCGCCATATAGCTACGAACTGCTACAATTTCGCTACAGATTTAACTAAAAAAACAAAATTATTTGTTCTGTTGCAATCTTTCACCATTTCTGTAGCTAATGGATTTGGCTACAGAAATTCTTTTGCCAGTCCTTAGCTATATCAATGGATTCTTGTAGTGTATTTCTCCAAATTTTCCATTTTAATTATATTTAAGGTTATTATCTCTAATTTCCTTCTCTACATTATAATAACATGATTTTGTGTTCATTAAGATAACAACAATATATGATCATGAAACATTTGGATATTTTTTATGTTGTAGAATAGCTTTCACATAATAAGTTTTTCATCATAATGGTCTGCGTAAGACATGTTAAATTATAGCTTTCTAAATTTAATATACAAATATATCTACAAAATGTGAGATAGGTTTCTAAATTGGATAGGGATAAATGAATCGGATCTAAATGAAACAGGTTGAAATGAAACATAGTTTAAATCGAGGCAGGTTTCAATATTTTAATATCCTAACAAAACGTTTGATGTGTTTTATTGGTTTTTCATAACGTAAATATCTCGCGCTTTGAAAGCGTGGATCAAAATCTAGTTTATATTCAAACGAAGAAGAAAATGGGAAATACAAAACAAATTCCATTTCTAAAGAAAGTTCGCATTCAAGTAGCATTGGAGCGAGTGGACTCGAGAAAAGAAATATGGTTAAAATATGAAACACCAAAGTTCTCTTTAATTATAGCTTGCTGGCAACAAAATATACATGATACAGTAATGCCCAACAAACCATAAAATAGTCATTAGCAGAGATGTTGTCTTTGACGAAAGCAAAAAAATGGAATTGGAACATCGAACGAGAAGAAGATGGCAAAGACTCTGAAATGTTTAGCCTAAGTTTTGGAAAGTTTGGTAACAAAATCATAAGAGATGATGAATATTTTATTGAGGTACAAGGGAACAATCATTCCACTTGGAGATACCAAACAAAATATAGTAGATGAAGATGTAAGTGATATCATGGAAGTATCCCCATTTAAATGACACTAAGGAAGACAATGATGAACAGGGGCATGATCAGTCTGTGGTCAGGCGATCAACGAGAATACGAAAGAAGCAAGAATACTTAATCAACTATGTATATCTTGCAGAAATAGAATGTGAACGTCTTTTGATCATGATTAAAGAGGAGCCATAGGATTTCAGCAAAGCAAAAGAATCAAAAGAAAGTATACTAGTATGTGATGATTAGATTACTTCCATAATAAAGAACAAATGTGGGATTTATTTGATCTATCGTTCGGAGTTAAAAAAATTGGGTTAAAATAAGTTTTCAAAATAAAACAAAATCTTGATGGAAGTGCGAATACATACAAAGCAAGACTGGTCGCAAAAGGTTATGTACAAACACTTGTTATTGACTTTGAAGGGGTTTATCCATGTTGCACGCATTGAGACAGTTCAATTTATCATTGCTCTAGCGGCTTCAAATCACTGGGAGGTACACCATCTTCGATTTATCCACCTTTTTTTGCAGATAGATTTTCTATATTTTTAAAGTACTTTTATATACTTTATATTTTCCCTGAAAACATTGATTAAAAATTGAATATCTATAAGTTTTCAAAATATATAGGTGTATATATATAATTTACAAACGAAAAACGAAAATAGTTTAGATACTTTTTAAGAAAACATATTTTATAATGATTATATTTTTGATCAAATGATTTAAATAAATTAATTTCAAACAATGTAAAGTGATCATCTAATATCATATTTTTCAAATCACATGGTAAACTAAGAAAAACTATAAATTAAAAATTTACCTAATTTTCATTGATAAAATTATAAAATATATTCACAATTCTAAGCAAGTGATGATTTACCAATTATTAGGATTTAGTTGTTTTATAAATATTCATAAATATACATGAATTTTAAAATATTATAAGATATGTTCATGAATGGAACTACAACATTTTCGGTGTGTTTCTATGTTTTTAAATATAAACTTACCAAATTTTATATGATTTATCAAATATATTTAGAAATATAAAAGGATAAACTGAACTAAATTAAGCCAAAAATAGTAATCTAATTTTAATCTTATTAAATTAAAAAAAAAACAGTTGTTCAGTTTGAAATAATAGATGTGAAAACATACCCAACAATTAAATCACTACAAGAAAACAATTGATTTGCAAGGAAAATTTGCGAGGAAAAATTTCCCTTGCAAATTTGCAAGGGATTTGCAACGGAACTGCAAGGAAATATATAATCCTCGCAAATTCGTTGCAAATTTGCGAGGAAAAAAATTCACTCGCAAATTTGCGAGGAATCCGCGAGAGAAAATACAGTTTCCTCGCAATTCAAACGCAAATTTACGAGAAAACTAGTTTTGTCGCAATTCTCTTGCAAAATTTGCGACGGTTTTGTATTCCTTGCAAATTTGCAACAGAATTGCGAGGGTTTTGTATTCCTTGCAATTTTGTTTTTCAAAATCATGTTTTCTACACTTGAACGGTTTGGAATTTTGCTAATGACTTTGGTGTCTTATAACACGTTTACTTAAAATATTTAATATTTAAAAAGTATGTCGATGACTATTTTTGAAAATTTCATTAATTAACATCTATAAACTAAATTTCCGACACTTGAATTAGTATTACAAAATATTTAATATATAACTTAAACATTCAATATACATCAATTAAATTAACAGAACTTTTTTAAAAATATATTTTTACTTTAAATAACTTTTCTAAATTAAATAAAAGAAACATATTACTCCACTGAAAACGTAACTAAACCACAAACGAAACCCTAAAATACATTGAGTTATGAATTTGCAAGAAAATTGCAAGGGATCTCTCGCAATTCTCTTGCAAATTTGCGAGAGTTTTTGAAAACCATGCAAATTTGCAAGGGAATTGCAAGGAATCCATTGCAATTTGCTTGCAAAACCAGGTTTCACCACTTAAACGGCTTGAGATTTTGTTAAAAAATTTGGTGTCATATAACACATTTAATTAAAATATTTAGTGTTTAATGTATACATCTATAAATATTTTTGAAAATACACCAATTAACGGTTATAGACTCAATTCCCAACACTTGATTTAGAATTATGAATATTAAACATCAAAACTATATAACTTATACATTTAATATACATCACTTAAATTACGAGTTTTAAAAAAAAAAAATATTTTACACTAAATAATTTTTCTGAAACTAAATATAAAGAAAAATATTACTCCACCAAAAATGTATCAAAAGCACAAACGAAACCCTAAAACACATTGAATTATGAATTTGCAAGGCAATTGCAAGAAAATTGCAATGACTCCCTCGCAATTATCTTGCAAATTTGCAAGGATTTTTGGTTACCTCGCAAATTTGCAAGAGAATTGCGAGGAATCCCTTGCAATTTCCTTGCAAAAACATGTTTTCTCCATTTGAACGGTTTTAGGGTTTTGTTAAAGATTTGGTGTCATATAACACATTTAGTTAAAATATTTAGTGTTTAAAATGTATGTCGATCAATATTTTTGAAAATGCAGATTTTTAGTTATAAATTCAATTCTCGACACTTGAACTAATTACTTAATACAAAATACAAACTTTATAATTTATATATTCAATACATGTTAACTAAACTATTATAACTTTCTTAAACATATTCATGTAAATAATTTTTCGAAAAAGAAATATCAAGAAACACATTCGTGTATACAAAACTAATAAAATCCTAAACGAAACCCTAAAACACTTTTATTAAAATTTTGCAAGGAAATTGCAATGACTCCCTCGCAATTGTCTTGCAAATTTGCAAGCGATTCATTTCCGTCGCAATTTGCAAGGGAATTGCAAGGGATCTCTCGCAGTTCCCTTGCAAATTTGCGAGGGTTTTTGATTACCTTGCAAATTTGCAAGAGAATTGCGAGGAATCCCTTGCAATTTCCTTGCAAAATCATGTTTTTTTCCACTTGAACGGTTTTAGGGTTTTGTTAAAGACTTTGGTTTCGTATAACACACTTTGTTAAAATATTTAGTGTTTAAAATGTACATTGTTAAATATTTTTGAAAATACAATATTTTAGTTATAAATTCAATTCTCGACACTTGAACTAATTACTCAATACAAAATACAAACTTTATAATTTATATATTCAATACATGTTAACTAAATTACTGTACTTTGTTAAACATATTCATGTAAATAATTTTTCGAAAAACAAATATCAAGAACCATATTAGTATATACAAAACATAACAAAACTCTAAACGAAACTCTAAAAAACTTTAACTAAAATTTTGCAAGGAAACTGTAATGACTTCCTCGCAATTCTCTTGCAAATTTGCAATGAATTGATTTCGGACGCAATTTGCAAGGGAATTGCAAGGTATCTCTTCATTTTCCTTAGCAAAACTATTTTCCCCTCCATAAAAAAAAAAAAAAAAGAAAATGACAAACGAGTTTCTAAAACTAGGGTTAGTATATAAAGACACAAACCTAATTCTTTTCTTCTGTTGGAGCCGTCAAGAAAAAAAAAACAAGGGATTTTTTTCTCCCACCATCTCTCCTCTCTCGGGCTCTCTCTCCCGCCTCTCGTCTCTGCCGCCATGACATCTCTCCTTGTCGCCAGCACTCCTCTCTCTCACACACAGCCGGATCTACTTTATCTCACGCCCCACACCACCATGGTTCGACCTTTCTCTCTCTCTCTCTCTCTCTCTCTGTCCCTCTGTCCTTCTGTCTCTGTCTCTCTGTTTTGAACTGAATTTGTTTGTTTTCAGGTTGGAGGAAGCAAGGCACGATGAGGCCGGAGCCACACTTCCATGGTTAGTCCTCTCTCTTTCTCTATCTCTCTGTCTCTCCCTCTGTTTATATCTAATATTTTTTTTTGTTTTTGTGAAGGGAGATGAAGGATTGAGAAGAAGCTTGATGGTTAAGGAGACAGGGCCGGTGGTGGTGCGGCTGTGGTTGTGGCGCGGCTCTGGTGGTGGTGCGGTGGAGGAGGCAAGGAGCCGGCTGATTTATTTTCTAGGATTAATTTTTTTTTTAGAATTAGGTTTGGTTAAGTTTAGTTAGGTTAGCTTAATTAGGTTTAGTTAAACTGGTTTATTTAACTAAACCAGCTTATTATAATTTTTTAGCTTATTATATATTCGTGTATTTAAATATGTATCTGTATGTATATATATTTCGTTATATATATTTATTTACATTTTTTTATTTTGTATTTTTGTTAATTTTTTTTTTAATATTTTTAAAAGAATTTGCAAGGGAAACTTTTTATTGCAAATCTAATGCAATTTTGCGAGGGAATATCTGTCTCTCGCAAATTTGCAACGAAAATTATTCTCTCGCAAATTTGCGACGGAAATTATTCCGTTGCAAATTTGCGAGAGAATTGCAAGCGTTTTTTATTTGCGAGTAAGGATTTGCAAGGAAACGACTTTCCTTGCAAATTCGTTGCAAATTGCGATTTGCAACGGAATTGCGATATTTTTTTCCCTTGCAGTAGACATGTTTTCTTGTAGTGAATACTTGAACTGTCAAATATATTATGTTTGTAAGATACCTAATTAAGATGAAAACATACGTATAAATACAAACTTTTGAATTTCTGGGTGTAACTACCTTATGAATTTGTAATCAATCAAAGAAGTTTTGAAATATTTCCGAATTGGTTTGCTTATTCAACTCTCAATCTCTTAGCATATTAATTTATTTTATATAATTTTATCCAAATGTAAGAATATCTATTTGATTTGTTTGCTTAGAATAATTCAAATATGTATATACACATTATTAAATATATTTTTAATAAT
The DNA here is from genome assembly GCF_000801105.2 of Raphanus sativus. Classification (NCBI taxonomy): domain Eukaryota; kingdom Viridiplantae; phylum Streptophyta; class Magnoliopsida; order Brassicales; family Brassicaceae; genus Raphanus; species Raphanus sativus. The sequence continues at coordinate 22,168,567 of NC_079511.1, read as the reverse complement.
AAATGAATGATAACTGATTTCTAATTAGAGTCCATTTAAAAAAAAAAATCACACATGAATTAAAGTTATTATTTCTATTTTAATATATAAGATATAATAAGTTTCAACAGCAAAAGTCTACAAAGTCATAAACAATCGGACCCTTATTGCCCAACAAAAATCAAACTGAAGATAACCATGCATGTATTAAAGAAAAGTAAAATTGTTAAAAATTTAAAAGTAACCGTAGGAATAACTGACATAAAACCAAAATACATGTTGAACCTTATATAACCCTCTTGATAGCTATCAAACCCTAATACAAAATTTTTTTATATAACTACTATGATATCTTAATCTATTAAAATAGAGTCACTATTTTTCTCTACTAGAAAAAAGTCTTAGTAGGACCTCATTTCATTAATAATTAATGTTTAACAAATATTCATCCCATTATTTTAGGTATCCATTTAAATATCCTACATTTTTTTTATTTAAATAGTATACAAATATCTCTTTAACAAACAAACCATATTTCCTAAAAATATCTTATTCCCAGATTCAAAGAATACATATATAAAATCTTGAAACATGCTTATTTATTTTTATGTTATTACTAAACTGTTATATAATATCCCGTAAATTGACTAATTAAACGATAATTATATCCTTAGAAAATATATTTATTCTTCTATATTTGACCATACAAGAACTAGATGCTAGATACACGAGAAATAGAAGTGGAATTAAAATACTACCTTATTTAGAATGAAACACAATCATTCAAGTAAAACTATATATACCAGAGTACATTTATAAATACAAACAACTGCTTGATTTCTAAATCGTAACATAATCATTCAAGTTGCTTCACATTTTTTGGCAAAATTTGTGTCATATACGGGAACTATATATGTTTAATTAAAATTATTTTCAATTTCAGGAGTTCCAATCATATTAGATCGCAATTGGGTTTAGTTATGGATAACAAAAACTTTTTCAGGAACTACTAATTATTAACATTATTAGCTTATTGTCACTGATAAAATCAGATACGATAGCAATATCATCCTAAATAAGTGAACATATAATCAACAATTTTACTGAATCGTATATGCATGAACCAATCTTTTGTAGATGTTTTATGGTGCAGTGGTGTTACATAATGTATTTTAGTCTGTGCTCCTTCTAGAATAGAAAATGTTTTATTTAGTTTCCTATGTTGTGTGAATCTTAAAATTAGAGAGAGAGAACTAAAAAGAAAACAAAGGAAAGATGGTTTAATTCATAAATGATGATTGATGAACAAAGGAAACAACAAACGCAGATATAGAGTTATATTATTAGTCGTAAGTTATAACTCTCTCAATTCAGTATAGTCTTCAATCTCTTTCAGACATTAGACATAGTCTTGGACGAAGTGTATGTCGCTTTCTCAAACACAACTTCGAATGGAGTAGAGCTCAAAACCAAACGCCTAACGCCAGACCGGTCCACTTTTATCCCGACATTGATGCAATCTTTATCCTCAGGGCAAAATGCAATCTTGTAACCGCTAAGATTATCTCCAATTTTCTTAATCTGGAAAAAGCTGTTTGCTGAATCTTCTCCATGTTCTGGCTTACGACCAGCCGTTACGAACATCGTCCTAAAGTGAGATTCGGCTGCAGTGACCCACCAGTAAGTTGACTGAACGCAGACCGTAGCTTTGACATCCATCTTTATGTTAAGATTCATTGATTCAGGAACGAACCTAACTCTAGACCTCCAGTTTGAGAATCTTACGGGAATGCCCTTGTTGACCTCTGAAGGCTCCTGTCCGATAAAGAGGGGACATTGGTTGTCACCACGGGGGGCGAGATTCAGGCCGCCACCTGCAGCACCCCAGATGCGAGGGAGAACATAGTAACTTCCTCCAATTATGACATCACCATCAGTGTCGTAAATTGGCCCTCCGGCGTTTGCAGTCGCGGCCAAAACAGCTGTTAAGGCAAGAAGGAAGTTTAACATAGGATTCATCCTATTTTTTTTTTGGAGTTTATGTAGTTGATTAGATTTGAATGTTACTGGATGAAGAAGATGTGAGTTCATGTGATTGGTATTTATACACGGATGTGTATACATGCACACACGTTGAGGAACTGAGGAGATGCGATGCTTATCCTTTTTTTTTACACCACTTTCCTTGCACGCTTCTTTATTTTATTTTATTTGCTAATAATCTATTAATTTGTTTGTTACAGTTGGCTAACGGATGTATGTATGTTCACTATAGCTCTGGTTTGGGATCGAAAATTAGTAGCTCTAAACTCTTGAAAGCAACTCAGAAGAAACTAGTCTACAAAGAAAAGATTTCAGATTTTAGATTTTGTTTTAATTTTAGAATATGGTTATTTAGAAATTGTTTATTTAGTTGTAGTTTTAAAATAATTAATTGGACTGAACATACACCAATTGGTCACAATCCTAATTCCTAATTTAAAAGAATAAACTAGATTTTGATCTGCGCTTTCAAAGCACGGAATATTTTCGATACAAACCAAATTTATATGATATAATTTTTTCTTTTTGATTGTGTATCTATATTTAAAAGTTACACATGAAATATTATTTTTAGTGCTCTGAAATTCAACTCTGACCCACGGTTAAACTGGAAAAACAGCTAAAACAAGGAACTCGTCAATCGGTTGAACCGATGGATGACCTATTATGTAATACAATTTAACTTAAATCATATTTAAAGTATTCTAATTCATGAATACTTAGATGAATTGCGAATATATTATGAATGTGATGCTCCAGTTTTACAAAAATTAGATATACAAATTTTTAGTCAAACTAATTTATCATTTTATTATAAGCGTAATAAATCAATATTTGAGATGATGCATACTAAAAGACAAATAGATTTGAGCATCAACGATTCATATATGGTTATTACAATTTAGTGATTTAAGTTTAAAATAAATATAATTGCTTATTTATTTATTTAGTTTAATTTCATTATTCATATTAGACTTACTGTATTTTAAATTAAAATTTACATTAACATAATTTTCTGAAAATAAGATAATCCATTTATTTATCCGCCATGTATCAATTTTACTTATATTTTAAAACTTTTAATGATAGTAAAAATTTATTTTATTATTTTTATTTTCATATTGGTTAAAATTTATTTTATTATTTTTATTTTCATATTGGTTAAAATTTATTTTATTAGTATATTTTTCATCATTATTGTAATAAATTAACTATTTTCATTTAACCCGTCTCATACTTGATAAATATATTAAGTTATTTTTATTATTCTACTTTAAAGATATATATATATATATATATAAATATTAAATTATGTATTAGTTTATATATCTTACTTTATTATTTGTTTTAATAATTTGAGGTTGTTATAAAATTCATGAATATATTGTTTGTTATTTTATAATTTATAAAATAGCTAATATATGGATTTTGTTTTGATCGAAAAATATATGGATTAAGTTACTTTATATTTATAAATTTCTATAGTAATTTAATTATGAATTTAAATATTATAGAAATGTTATTTCTTATTATATAAATGAAAAATGAATCAATATTAGATTTTAATTATATTTAATATTAATTATGAATTTTATTACTTAAATTAATATTAAAAAAAGAAATGTATATTTACATTTAAATAGAAGATAGTAAAAGATATTATCAAAATGTAATCTTAGAAAAAGATATTAAAATATTAAAATAGTTGGTCTGATATTACATTATATTTAATAATAAATAATTTAGTTGTAGGAGAAATAATAGATATAAAATTAATGTAATGATCCAACATATATTACTTGCAAGAAGATAAAAAATCCTCGTGTTTTAATAGTATTGATTATTTTTAATATTCTAATATATATATATATATATTAAATATTAAATTATTTATTAGTTTATATATCTTCCTTTATTATTTGTTTAAAAAAGTTGAGGTATGTTATAAAATTCATGAATATATTTTTCTGTTATTTTATAATTTATAAAATAGCTAATATATGGATTAAATTACTTTATATTTATTAATTGGTATATAATTTTAATTATGAATATATATATATAAAGTATAGAAATTTTATTCTTATTATATAAATGAAAAATGAATCAATATTCATTTTAATTATAGTTAATAGTAATTATGACTTTTATTGTTTAAATTAAATAGTAAAAATAAATAAATATATATCTACATTTTAAATAAAAGATATTAAAAATATTATCAAAATGTAATCTTAGAAAAAAGATACCTAAGAATATCTTTTTAGATATCTTATTTTGAAAATATTAAAATAATTTGTTTGATATGATATATATTTAATAGTAAGTAATTTAGTTGTAGGAGAATTAATAAAAAATAAAATTAATGTAGTGGTCCAACATAGATAGGCCTAGGAATTTGAGTCACAGCCCGCGGGTGCGGGTGCGGGTGCGGGTGCGGGTTATGAATATTTTTTGCGGGGCGGATGCGGGTTGGTGGATTTTGAATTGCAGGTACCCGCCAACCCGCAATTTATTATTTTTTTTTTATTTTTTTTAAATGTTTCTTTTTGTTAAAAAGATAAATATTTTTAAAAATACAAATTTTTTTAAAAATAATAATTAAAATTTTTAAAAATATATAAAAAATAATTATAAATATATTATTTATATATAAATTTTAGAAAAAAATAAATTAAATAATTATTTTTTAAAAAATATATATAACCCGCGGGTCCCGCGGGTAATTCGCAAAATTAGCGGGGCGAGTGCGTGTGCAATTATCTTTGTTCGTGGGTCATGCGGGTCGAAGATTTTCAAGAAAAAAAAAATGAAATCCGCGGGTTGCGGGTCGTGCGGGGCGGGTTTGACCCGCAACCCAGCCCTAAACATAGAGTACTTGCAAGTAGATAAAAAGTTTTCTTGTTGTAATAGCATTGATATATTTTAATGGCATATTTCTTTTTCCTTATAAAAGCATCACCGGCACTTCTTTTTCTTCAAAAGTATTTTGCAAATTGTATTTGATAAACAAGATGTTTTCATTGAATTATTTCACCCGAATTCTCCTAAAATTCAACAAATGAACACGTCGAGAAGATAATCATTATATAGATTCTACTTTCCAAGCATTATTCTCTGATTGTCCGTTTTTTAAATGGGTCAACTTTACCAAAAAAAATGAGTATGTGTTTCACGAGCTCTATTTCTTTAATTCTATCTCAAATATGTTTTTTTTTTTTGATAAATAATCTCAAATATGTTACGAGACATTTTCCAGAAAACACTTAGTCATCCTTAATACGTGAAGGCTACTTTCCTCGTGCTGCGAAATCTCAGATTAAAAACATAAAAAGAACACGAATTATTATTATATAGAAAGTTAGAGAACAAAACAATTGAAGTGAATAGGTTTTTTTTAAGAGTTTTACTATTAATTATGTGACTAATGTTAATAATGGGTACAGTACACTAATATGTGCTTACCACGATGAAACCTTTCGTTCCATAGATCGTTGATTGCCATGTAAGGAAGGAGATGTATTTTTTTTTTTTTGACAACGAAGGAGATGTATTTATGATGGCTATTGGTGTTGAAGCCGGAAACCGAATTGAAATAACAAGTAATATATAAAGCGATAATAAGGAAAGAAACAGTTGGAAAAACTGAATTGAAACCGATGGTTTTCGATGAGAAAGTAAGAAATGAATGAGGAGGAGAGATAGTATTTAAAGAGAAGATGGAGTTCTATTTCCCGTAACAGCTGCTACACGTATGCAAAAATCTCGCAGAGATCGAGAGAAGTTGAGTTGCGGTACTTCTTTCTTAAGATGCTCTCTTCTCGTTTAAAATTATCTTGGACGGACAGACAAAATGCATGTGTTTTGAAACGAACTGCACTTCGTTCAAAAACGAATTACATGTTTTTTTGATTCAAAAATAGGAGAAAAACAAAAGTAATTGGACCAAAGGCCCTCTACCAAAGAGCCAAGCCCAAGCCCAAGCTGAGCATTCATAACAAGAGAACATATATATAATGTTCCATTTCTCTTTTGCTAGGCGATGTGGGCCTTTGCTCCATTTCGTTTTCACGTTTTGTCATTTATTATTTAAGACAATGGGCTAATAATTGGTCAAACAATTGGAAGGTAGAGACAGAAGGGAGACAAGTTGAATGGAGTGGAGAGTATGAGAAGCTGTTCCAAACTGATCTGGAGAAAGAAGCAGTCAAAATAAAGACATTTCCTGATTGATATGCCTGATTGCAGAGGTGATAGTTTGGGTCGGTTTGCATACCTCCATGAGATCATGCGATCCTTAGTTGGTGATCTATTTACAATTCTACACGTACATTCTTCATAAATATGTATTACTCACCAGTAATCCAATTTTCATCGGAATCCGCTGCCACATAGTTATCATTTTGTTGTCTTTTTATGACTCTCTCTCTCTCTATCTATATATATATATATATATATATATATGTATATATAATTATACGGAATTTGTAAACAGTTAAAAGTTTATTGTTTTTAACATTTTGTTATAGTTTAATTTTCATCAATTTCATTCGATTATATATGTCGGATCAGTTATTGTAAACCCCATGACTTATTTGAACAATTGTAAACAGTTAAAAGTTTTTCTTTTTAGGGTTTATTTGCAGAATATTCAACTTTGACATCAAAATTAAGTGAGTGCCACTGATTTTGACAGTATTAAGTAACTAACAATTGTGTCACTTTTCACCCGGTTCTAACCCTCCTTTGTACATGTAGCAAGTGGAGGAGAGATGCATAAATGATATAAATAAAATAAGATATGGCTAATATTTACAGTAGACTGTTTACATTTGAGAAAATATAAGAAAGTCATATCACACTCATAATACCCACATACAGTTTGCGGATATGTTATTCTATTTTGAAGAAGTAGTATTGGACATCAATCTGACATCTAACCTCTACACATTAGACTCTCTCACATTAGCTAAATAGTATATCCAAACCCCTAATTATAAAATCTAAACCATAATTGGTAAAATACAAACCCAAACATAATGAAGAATCTGAAGATACAAAACACACCGCTGATTATTAAAACTAAACCCTAATTAAGGAAGTATAAACCCAAACAAAATGTATATAATATGGTTTATTATACCCAAACATCTATTTAGTAAATCTAAACCCTAGGTATGAACCAATAAACTCAAATACAATCTATAAATCTAAACCATAGGTAGCAACGAGGGTGAGTTAGTGAAACTCCCACCTAGATGATAACACTAAACCCTAACCTGGAAATATCAAACCACATCTGAGATATAAACAGTTTTCTCCGTTTTCAAAAATGACATTCACCAGGTTCATAATACTATACTACATGGTGGATATAGTATAGTACTTTTAGAGTGTATGGGGAACTAAACTTTAGTTCTCGTTCAATAATTCAGGGGACTTTAGCAGCTTGGTAATATGAATGTTGTACTACTATATTATTGAATAGAATAGACTGACAATACGACATAGATGGGTTCATATCACTAATACAAGTAATAGAGTAACGAGGGTGAGTTAATAAAACTTCCACTCAGATGATAACACTAAACTCTAACCTGGAAATGTCAACCCACATCCGAGATATAAACAGTTTTCTACGTTTTCAAATAAATGACATTTACCAGGTTCATAATACTATACTACATGATGGATATAGTATAGTAATTTTAGAGTGTACGGGAAACTAAACTTCGGTTCTTGTTCAATAATTCAGGGGACTTTAGTAGCAAATTTATATGGATGTTGTACTATTATATTATTGAATAAAATAGATTGATATTACGACATAGATGGAGTCATATCACTAATACAAGTAACATAGTAACGAGGGTGATTTAATGAAACTCAACCCAGATGATAAAACTATACCATAACCCGGAAATGTCAACCCACATCCGAGATATAAACAGTTTACCCCGTTTTCAAAAATTGACAGTCACCAGATTATTACATCTTTAAGACATATTATAGAATTATGTCTCAAATAGTATGGTAACTTTACATAAATAGCTACATTAAAGAATATACACTCTACTATTTCTGTAACATCCCGAGTTGTGATATGTGAAAAGACTTAAGAGAATTGATTTGGCTACCTATGTCATCAAAGTTGACTTACCTTTCCCGGAACACATCCTGAAAGAACTCCGGAGTTAAGCGTGCTTGAGCTGGAGTAGTGGAAGGATGGGTGACCTATCGGGAAGTGATTCGCGATAGCGTGTGAGTGAAGCCAAAGCACGGAGAAAGGTCGGGTGGTGATTGCAAGGTCAGTAAAAAATGATTTCGGGCCTTGGAAAAATTAACGACCGACCGTCGGATGGGATGGGGCCCACGGGCCGAGAAAGCGGGCGTGCGTGGCCCATTAGCCGTGGGCGGTCGGGGCGTTACAAGTGGTATCAGAGCTGGTTAGCCGTCTCAGTTCTGACCTGAGAGGCGTCTTGAGACCTGTCGTGGGGCGCAACGAGGACGTTGCGTTCTTTGAGAGGGGGTGAATTGTAACATCCCGAGTTGTGATATGTGAAAAGGCTTAAGAGAATTGATTTGACTACTTATGTCACCAAAGTTGACTTACCTTTCCTGGAACACATCCTGAAAGAACTCCAGAGTTAAGCGTGCTTGAGCTGGAGTAGTGGAAGGATGGGTGACCTATCGGGAAGTGATTCGCGATAGCGTGTGAGTGAGGCCAAAGCACGAAGAAAGGTCGGGTGGTGATTGCAGGGTCAGTAAACAATGATTTCGGGCCTTGGAAAAATTAACGACCGACCGTCGGATGGGATGGGGCCCACGGGCCGAGAAAGCGGGCGTGGGTGGCCCATTAGTCGTGGGCGGTCGGAGCGTTACAATTTCGTTCACCAAATATAGTATAGACGGCGAGTTCATCTTTTTCAATTTTTCTTTTTCTAAACGTGTTGATACACTTTCACTTTGTTCACCGTCGTTATTCTTCACCACCATATAAAGATCATCTTTATCTTCTCTTATTTTTTCCGACACAGCGACGTTTCTTTCGGTCCGCCATTGTTATCTTCCACCATTGGATAACTAAAACGAAAATAGAGTATAAAAACAAAAATAGAGTATAAAACAGAAATAGAGTATAAAACAGAAACACAATATAAAAACAGAAACATAGTATAAAAAACAAAAACATAGTATAGAAACGCAATGTCACCTCATTCTCTACGGTGCGCCATCTTCTCCTCCAAACTCAATTTTGTAAGACCAGAAATTGTGTTTCTTCCTTGCTTTGAGATGTGGTGGTGTGTTTTGACCAAAAAAAAAGGAGATGTGGTGGTGTGGATTAGTACGTATTAAAAAAAACAGAGATATAGTAAAAAGAGGAAGAAGAAGAGAAGATATGTGCATCAATGATAACCACAAATTACTTTTCAATATTATTATTATTAATCTTTTTATTTTGCAGGTTTTACAGGTTACATGTGAGAGCAATATGGCAATATTATATATAAGAGACAAGTTGTATATGTGAGATTTTTTTTTAGATAGTGAGTGAATTATAATTTGTTTGAAGGTTATACAGCCTAATTTCCCTTCTTTTTAACATTTTGATATAGTTTAATTTTCATCAATTTCATTCGATCAATATGTTGGATCAATTATTGTAAACCCCATGACTTATTTGAATAATTGTAAATCAGTGAAAATAAATAGGCCTCCACCTTATTTGTTTTAATAAATGACAAGGGAATTTGTCCCACATCGCCTATGAGAAGAATAAGTGAGTAGCATATTTATGTGATAACACTCAGACTTGTTTGAAACAGCTCAGAGAGAGAGAGAGAGAGAGAGAGAGAGAGAGAGAGAGAGAGAGAGAGAGAGAGAGAGAGAGAGAGAGAGAGAGATCATATCTCAACTCCATGTCTGTTTACGAAAACTTTATTATTTTGGTTTTCGTTTTGTCCTTTCAATCGTCTGCTTCCTTAACTTCGCTTTTATTTATGTCAGCTCGGTTTTCGGCTTCTACAGTCTTAACTCTAAATCGCTCTCTACCTAAAGTCTACACAAACGGTTTATGTGATCGCTTTTGAGCGAGTTTGCAAACTTTTTTCAGACATATCGATATGATTTGGTTCAAACACCAAAAAAAGGACTTTCAATTTTAGACTATTATTTTGCTTAAATAATATGTTATTTGTTTATTGGAGTATTTATCCTCTTTCATGTTTTCTCAACAGAAAATGACGGATCCTAACAACACTACCATTGACACCACCACTGATACACAAACTCCACTAAACGTTTCTCGAACTGATGCGACCGGGACAAACACTGGAATCATCGCTGCGGCAGCACCAATTGCTGCCCCACTGGGTAATGTTGCTGATGAAACCACACAGCGTAGCCTTTTCGGTGCTGGTCTCTATTAGATGGGTTCAGTTGTAGGAACCACAAGTGCTCCGGTCGCAGTTCCAACTCCTCCTATACCTGGCATGTCTACTCAAGGATTGATGCCAGACAAGTTTTGATGGCAAAGACTTCAAAAACATGGCAGAAGAAGATGTTATTCTTCTGGAAAACAATGAAGCTGGAAAAATTCATCCAGGAGGATAAGTCCATTTTCCCCTACGGGATTGATGATGTGAACACTCACACAAATGTTGACATATGAGTGCATTCCGGCTTCATCTGCAAAGGATACATTTTGGGTTGTCTTATTGACCCATTTTACCGGGTCTATTGTGAGACTCCCCTAGACCTGGGATTATTAACCGAACCGAACCGAAATTTGAGGAATTCGGTTTGGTCGTGGTTAAGAGCATAAAACCGATCCGCACAATTTAAAATTGTATTCGGTTATCGGTTAATTCGGTTCGGTTTACTAAAACCGAACGGTTAACCGAAATTAAAAAAAAAAAGATAAAAAGTACCTTTACTCTTTTTCTCTTCCTCGCTAAACCTAATCTTTGTGTGTGTGTTTAGTAACCAAGCGGCACTCATCTTCTTCACCATCTCATCACCACCTCGTCATCTCTTCTCACCACCCCATCGCTTCTTATTCACCACCCCATCCTCATCGCATCTTCTTCTCCACTGCATCATCTTTTTCTTCAACACATATAATTTTTTCATCTAATCTTTTGCTTACTCTCATACTTTGTATTATTTTTCTTATTTGTTTCATCTCTTGATTTGTCTTATTCCCTGCCTCTTCTTCCCTGCCTCATTTAACTTCCATAATCGTTTTCTTCTGATAATCTGGGATTTCAGTTCACGCTTAATCATCAAAACTTTAACAGTTCAGTAAATTTCGGCACAAAAATTAAGAAACCGAGATAACCGATGCCGAACCGAACCGAACCGATGATAATTTCGGTTTAATTCGGCAGTTTTTCCTTGATCCGAAATAACCGGAAACCCGAACTAACCGACCCGACGTATCCGGAGTAACCGTACTCGCAGGCCTAGACTCCCCTATGGCGATCACCAGGGCGAGGCCACCTTATGGTAAATGGTGGCATGTGCACCCATAATTATATTGATATGCACAATTTTATAGGCAAAAGCATTGAAAATGGGGTGGATCAGATGGTTAAATTCAGCCTCTGCACCCATAATATCTTGAGTTCAAATCATTTTCATACATTTTTAGTTTTTATTACCAATAATGCACCCACTAAATATTTCCTCTAGATTCGCCCCTGTCACTGAACCACTGAATATTCTGTCAAATTTAATTTTGTCAAATATGTAATATACGGTTATGAATATTAGGTGAATACTTTTATTTTTTGGATCCACCAGATAAATTCAGTTTCAGTGAATAATTCTACTAATGAAATAATTTTCTAACTACATCTAAGATATATGCATATTTTTTAAAGTCATCCTTTATGCATATTTTTTAAAGTCACCCTTTAATTCTAAAATATTCACCTAATATGGTTATAAATATTAGGTGAATACTTTTATTTTTCGGATCCATCAGATAGATTCAGTTTCAGTGAATACTCCTAGTAATAAAATATTTTTGTAACTACTTCTAAGATGTATGCATATTTTGTAAAGTCATCCTTTAATTGTAAAATATTAGTGATCCACTACTTTCAATATTATAAACTATCGACTACCTTACGAAGTCCAATAAATAAAATTTATTTATTATAATATTTATTATTAATGAAATATAAAGTTTAATTATGTGATAAGATTTTTGTTTAAGATTATTAAGGTTTTGAATTTTCTGAATTAGTGATTTAAATATCATTTAGATATTTATAAATTTTGTTTCAGTTCATATATTTACGGTATTAGTTTAGCTTTGACTATCCGTTGAAATCAAATAAAATTTTATAAACTAAAATATACCTTATAATTTTCCAAATTCAAAAATAAAAACAACAAATGACATATAAATTTTTATAATACATGAAAAATATCTAAATTTAACATAAAATTACTTCTGTTTAAATATTTGGTTCAAAACCCAATAAATATTTGAAATATCTCCAGTATTTTAAGCATTTTGGATTATCATTGCAGCTTTTACTGGTTTTTATACAAAAATTTTGTAGCCACAAACTTATTTTAAATTATGATTATTGTTTTGTGGTTTTATATAAAAATTAAATTTCTGGAAACAATAATAAAAAAATTAAAACAAAAATATACTCACACTTTGAAAGGACGAATATATTTTGGTTTTTTGTTTTATTTTTATCTTTATTTTTTAAATTTAATTTTTACATTTGTGTGTTTTCTTTATAATCATATTTTTTGATTTTCTTTGTAACCACATTGTGTATAAATCTTAATGAAAATCTATTTTACAAAATAATACACACTTAAAAGTTGACCCGGCATAAATAATGTTTAAAATTATTAGTAATAGGTTTTGATATTGTATTGAATTTGTGATATTACATACTATACAATTGTGTCATAGCTATTTTCACATTAATTTGTACTTTATTCCTAAATAATGAATAATTTTTATTTTAAGAAAATAACAAAGTATAGTTACATTTTTTTTGTAATCAGATAGTAATTAAATAGTGAAAATATATGTTTTCTTTAAATTTATTGATTTAATTTCATATATAATGAATTAAAAGTGCATAGTATTTTTAATAGATTTTGACCCACTTTTTAAAAGCATGGGGTATTTTTAATTGAAAAATTCTTATGTATCGAGATTTTATATATATATATATATATATATATATATATATATAATTTATGTTAAACTTCTATATACTTTATTTTGTAAGTTTGTTAATCCATATATCTTATCTATCTAGCATTAGTTTTACTTTTATTAATAGAAGATTAAAACGAGCTAATATATCTTCTTAACCCTTTTTTATATTTGTGAAAATTAATTTTAAATTATCATAGTAAAAATAATTTAGTATATTTTGCTCAACATATCTCTTATTTGATGTAAATTTTTGTATGTGTAGCTGAAAACTCCTGAAAGATTATAATAGTCAATTAAAATTCTAAATAAAAATAACATATGTTTTTATTATATAAATCTTAATTGAATTTAAATGTTTAGTGGCCTATTAACCGTAATATATCATAATAAAGGATGAATTTGATAAAAAAAAATATGGGTTCCGTAAATATGTTTAGTGGGCTATTAACTGTATAATTGATAGATTGTTAAATAAATTAATGGTTGTTAATTGATGGATCATCATTTATTAATAGGATAAAAACTGAAAGAATAGATGGAGTTATAAAATATGTTGGACAAAATATATATCAATAGGTAATGATCTTGATTTAATATAATAGATTAACTAAATGATATAGAATTTGATAGAATGAAAAATTAATATTTGACTCTGTTGTGCATTCTATCTTGAAGAAACCCAAAAATTTGTGTTAATGGCTGGACAACAAAATATCTTACAAAAGGTGGGAAAGAGGTTTTAATTAAATCAGTGGCAACGGCAATACCTAATCATGTAATATCTTGTTTTTGGATTCCGAAGACGGTAACTACAAAACTGACCAGTATTAATATCTCAAATTTTTGGTGGAGTCCTGGGGGAAATGGAGGGGAAATGCATTGGATGGCATGGGATAAAGTATGTCAACCCAAAGAAGAAGGAGGTTTAGGTTTTCGGACAATAACAGATATATATACAGCTATGTTGGCAAAGCAATTCTGGCGTCTCATGGAAAAGCCACACTCTTTATTTTCCACGGTCTTCAAGGGCCGGTACTTTAGGAACACGAGCCCCTTAGAACCCGTTAGATCATACTCAGCCTCCTATGGATGGCGTAGTATTGTCTCAGCTAGATCTCTGGTTAGCAAATGACTAATCAAAAGGGTGGGAACATGATCATACATCTTTGTATGGTATGACCCATGGATCCCAACCAATCGCCCGAGACCAGCAAATAGTAACTCAACTCATTTTGACCCATCACTTACGGTAGAGAACCTAATTGATCCAATGTCATGTACTTGGAATTCTCAGGTTATTCGATCATTGGTTACTTCAGAGGACGCAGATCTTATTGAGCGTATTCCACTGAGTCGGGCAATGACTTCAGATAGGAATGGATGGTATTTTACACAATCAGTAAAATATACGGTAAAATCAAGTTACGACACGAAAAAACTTTACCCATACACAGAGAGACCGGCGCCTATCTTTGGGCCATATATAAAAGCCCTACAAGCCCAATCATGGAAAACAAAGTGTCCTCCAAAGCTGCAACATTTTCTCTGGCAAATTATTTCAGGCTGTCTATCGGTACGGAGGAATTTACAGGCACGAAGGATCAAGTGTGATACTCGGTGTGATCGATGTGGAGAAGAGGAAACAATTAATCATGTTTTTTTTGAATACCCTCCTGATGTGCAGGTTTGGGCTCTCTCAAAGATCCCGTCTAATCCACAATATTTCCCAATGCAATCAGTATATGCAAATATGGATTATTTTTTTTCGAGAATTTCACCCTACATCCAAGATCATGGTTATGCATGGATATTGTGGCACCTATGGAAAGGACGCAATGATAAGGTTTTCAATGGTATAGATAGAGATCCCATGGAGACTTTAAAACTGGCAGAAACAGAAACAATACTCTAGAATGAGGCACAAATGGCAGTCTCCCAAGTGGTGGCACAATCAGGACCAAACTTACATAGACAAGATGTTACAAACCTCCCTCTTCAAAGGGAGGGACGATGGTGCTTTACGGATGGATCCTGGAAAGACAAGGATTTATTTTCAGGAAATTGATGGTATAGTACATTGGAAGGTTTCGATGGACTATTGGGAGCAATGAATAATCGGCAATCCCTTTCCCCTTTGCATGCAGAATTTGAAGCTTTTATATGGGCGATGGAACGTATGTTAAAACTTCGACAGCTTTGTGTGACCTTTGCAACAGATTGTTCTCAGTTGGTGAAGATGGTTTCAGAACCAGAAGAATGTCCTGCCTATTCAACCTACATTGAAGAAATTCAACAATTACAACGAAGCTTCAACTTTTTTGAGATCAAATATATACCCCGGACTCAAAACACAATGGCGGACCGTCTTGCACGAGGAGCTCGCATCCAACCGTCATTATTTGTTCACATGGATTCAGAGTCCCCTCTTTGGTTTGCAGAGTCTTTATAGAGTCTGTACACGCTGATGACAAAAAAAATTAATATTTATACCCTAATCTATACTATTAAAAGTACAGTTTTGAGGCACCAGGGAGCGTCCACCTCATCGTTTAATAATAGCTCCTTTGTAAGACACGTGGCATGTTTATTAACTAGTAAACTTAAACAATAAATTTCCAAAAAACTTCAGCAATTAAACAATAACATTTCCATAATTTCTTTACACGATTCCATAATTAAAATGTAATATAAATTAAAAAGGCAAATCTGCATTTAAAAAAAAACTAAAAAGTCAGTTTACATATTACAAATGCAAATACCACATTAAAATGTAAAATAAATTAAAAAGGCAAATATGCATTTAAAAAAAATACTTTAAAAAATAAAAGAAAAATTTTTAGTTTTGAAAACAAGTAAGTATACAGATAAACAAATGTAAATACTACATTAAACATCTATGTTAAAATGTAAAAAATATTAAAAAGGCAAATATACATTTAAAAAAAACTACTTTAAACAATAAAAGAAAAATATATTCTTTTACATCTAACAGTTCCCTATAAATAAATCTATACTATTAAAAGTACAGTTTTGAGGCACCAGGGAGCGTCCACCTCATCGTTTAATAATAGCTCCTTTGTAAGACACGTGGCATGTTTATTAATTAGTAAACTTAAACAATAAATTTCCAAAAAACTTCAGCAATTAAACAATAACATTTCCATAATTTCTTTACACGATTCCATAATTAAAATGTAATATAAATTAAAAAGGCAAATCTGCATTTAAAAAAAACTAAAAAGTCAGTTTACATATTACAAATGCAAATACCACATTAAAATGTAAAATAAATTAAAAAGGCAAATATGCATTTAAAAAAAAAATACTTTAAAAATAAAAGGAAATTTTTTAGTTTTGAAAACAAGTAAGTATACAGATAAACAAATGTAAATACTACATTAAACATCTATGTTAAAATGTAAAAAAGATTAAAAAGGCAAATATACATTTAAAAAAAACTACTTTAAACAATAAAAGAAAAAATATATTCTTTTACATCTAACAGTTCCCTATAAATAATAAAACCCATTGACTCAGCAACATCAACCTCACAGCCATCCAAAAAGACTCGAGAGAACTCCAGCAAAGAGAAAAAATGCCTTCACCATCAACCCCTTGCTGTCCCATTAAATTTTGACGATCTCAAAGCAGATTGGTGTAACAAGGAAATTCTGGCCAGGCTTATCCATTGCTGGGAAGCCAGAAACTTCTAAAAGGCTAACATGCTCATGGGAGTTGAGTTGCTCCTCACAGACTCAAACATATTCTCTCACATTAACCAACCATATTTTTAATGTTAACATTCATCACTAACTCTTACGTAATGAAACAACTACAGTCGACAACCATGCACAGGTTTATCTCGACGCACTTCCTTCCCCGCCACAAAGATGACCTGAAACCGAACACAATATACAAGCTCAACAAGTTCAGCATCAGAGCTTCTAGATCAGTTTACAGAGTCTCACCGCATAATCACGCTATCGGCTTCACGAGCAAGACAACCTTCGTCCCTGTTCCTGAAGGGGACTACCAGATTGATTCTCAGCACTTTCGTATACGAGATCTCTAAGTGTTCACCGACATTGTCGACAGGATCTTTTCGGTGTGTATTTGTAACTCTCTAAACATTATAAATCTTCGGCTCTAATAATTTATTTAGATAAGATTGATTCGCAGCACTTTTTACACTTTCATTCCCTGACAGATATTATTGGCTTTTTGCGAGTCATCAACGGGGACAACTTAGACAGTCAGACACCCATGGCTACTGCCCCAACGCCTAATGGTGAAAAGTCAAAGAATATGGTCTTCTTGCATGTCCAACTTGAGGAGTACGACCAAACTAATACCAAACATATTTATTTGAGCGTCTAAGAGATTTGGTGTTTAAGTACCTTACTAATATTTAATATTTAATTTAACAGCGGTGAGATAGCTCGTGTTTATCTGTGGGACACAATTGCTGCTACTTTTCGAAGTAGGTGGAATGATAGCAAGACAAAACCGTCAGTAATCTTGATCACCACTCTCAATTCAAAAACACTTGGAGGTTTGTCTATTTTCATCTTTTTGTGTGTATATTAATTTTATTTCTGGTGTGTATCACTACCAATATCAATTACTGTCCACTTCTCAGGTGTTGTGACCTTAAGCTCCACAGCCTCCACATGTCTCTTCTTTGACTCGGACATCATTGAGACAGAAAAATTATTATCAAGGTAGTTGTGAACCAAACCCTCTCTTACTGCAATGCTATCATGTCTCATATTCAAACATGTTCCACATAGGTTTGAAGCTGATGGAAAAACCCCACCAACTGTCAACAGCTCCACCGCTGCAGTTACTAAAGTGGAGACAGTGACACTGAACGAGATTCACAAATTCTTAGAAAATGAGTCACCACAGGTCTAGCCTTCCTCACATAAATTTACATTTGTTTCTGTTTTTATTCTTACTATTTACACCCATCTAAACATTCAGGTCGCTAGCTTCATCTGCACTGCAACAATAACAGAAGTAAAGGAAGAATATGGTTGGTACTTCATCTCCTGCACCGCCTGCAAGTGGCAACTGGAAAGGTCAGAAACATCTTTCATTTGCCCTAACTCCAAGTGCAAGAAACCAAACACTGTTGGGCTCATCAGGTTAGTTTCATTTAGAAAAATATACAGAACATATGCGTCACCGCACAACTAACGAGCTACCAAGCTTCCATTTGATTACTCATATTCCTTTATCGTCTATGGTATATATACCGGTTCGAGGTTAAAGTTCGCGATGACAGTGGCAATGAAGCAACCTTTGTGATTTTTGACAAAGAAGCACTGAAATTGGTGGTAAGACAGGCGCCTGACGTCATGAATGAGGTGAGTGAGGTAAGAACAATCAAAAAGTTAAACAGAGCTTATCATTCAGTCTAACTAACCAAATGTTTATACCATGTAGTCTGGTGAAAACGGTTCAAATGAAGATCCTGGCACTGCAACACCTCAATGTGTCCTAGACATTGTGGGGCGCACGTGCACGTTCCAAGTGAAGGTCAATGACTTCAATTTCAAATCAGTTCGCACGACAGCTACAGTATCCCACATTGTTGATGCTGATATTCAGAATGGTCAAACCTTGCAAACCAATGATGAGAAGAAGGATGGCAAGCGCCAACGTCTCAACTAGGCTCCCCAGCATTGAAGTTTTTAATTTTAGCTTTCAAAGTTTTTCTTATCACTAATGCTTTGTTTTTTAATCAGAACTAAGATTCTAGCTAAGTTGTTTTGTTTTTCGTCAGAACCAAGATCTCAATTATGTATTAGGTTTGATTAATTATATTATGATATGCTACCTATTTTATGCTATTCTACCTATTGTTTTAGCTTTCCAAGTTTTTTTTATCATTAATGCTTTGTTTTTTATGAGAATAAGATTCTAGCCAAGTCTGTTTTTGTTTTTTGATCACGTCAGAATGTATTAGATTTTTAAGTTATTTTATGTTTTGCTAGCTATTTTTAAGTTTCTCAAACAAATATAGATTTCAAATCTAAATAACTTGGCTATTCTGCTTCGCAACCTTTCTATATAATCAGTGTTGTAATAATTTGGTAAGTACATATTTGGCGTTTTATGGTGCCCATCTGATGGGTCACATGATTAGTTGAATGTGTTAAAGAGTAGCTACATTAAGATTGCTTACAATGGCAAATAAAATTAAAAGAAAAGCAAGTGGCAGTAAGAAAATATGCATAAATTGAAGTTTTCTATTAGGATTCTCACATACGTGTTCGTATTGCCAAATGCAATGTGAAAAAATAAAAAATAAAAAATAAGTAAATTTTCAATATAAGAAATAGAAAAACTACATCAAACATATATCTGAAAATATGTAGTAAAATAAACAATAATTAAATATGAAATATAAGAAATAAACATATTACATTAACCATCTATCATAATATTAAAATTTAATATAAAAGCAAAAAAACCTGAATAAGTAAATATACAATATAAGAAAAAGTAAAAATAAGTAAATATACAATATAAAAAATGTTAAAACTACATTACACACCTATCTTAAAATTTTACGGTTTTACATTTTTTTTATTTCCAAATATTTTTGTAAGTAAATATACAATATAAGAAAAATAAGCATACAATATAAAGCAAGAAAATTAGAGTAAGTAAATATACGATATAAGAAAAATAAAAAAATAAGTAAATTTATATAAAATTAAGAAAAAAAATATTACATTAAACATCTATCGTAAATAAAATATTATGATTTGATATAAAATGCCAAATAATTAGAATAAGTAAATACACAATATAATAAAAATAAATAATAGTTAAATAAACAATATAAGAAATTGAAAAACTACATTAACATCTATCTGAAAATGTATATTTGTACACTTTTATTATTTTCAAAGATTTTTATAAGTAAATAAACATTATAAGAAAAACAAGCAGATAATATAAGAAATAGAAATACTATATTAAACATATATCATAATATTATCATTTGATATAAAAGCAAGAAAATTAGAATAAGTAAATATACAA
The DNA here is from genome assembly GCF_000801105.2 of Raphanus sativus. NCBI lineage: Eukaryota > Viridiplantae > Streptophyta > Magnoliopsida > Brassicales > Brassicaceae > Raphanus > Raphanus sativus. The sequence continues at coordinate 22,148,289 of NC_079511.1, read as the reverse complement.
TAAAAATAAATAAACAATAAGTAAATATACAAAATTAAAATTTACATTAAACTTCTATCGTAAAGAGAAATAGAAATATTACATAAAATATAGTAAATGTCTCTTCTATACAAAAAAATATGTTTGGATAAGTTCACATTTGTGTTACAAAAAAAAAGTATAAGTTCACATGCAAATAGTGAAGAATCAACTTACATGAAATATTTCTCATACGGCTTCATACCTCATAGTTTCTTCATCTCTAGGCATAAGTGTCTTGCAAATTCTCCAGAAAAATGTAAATATGCAAAAAATATACTCATCATTCAATTTTGCAGTTATAGCGTTTGCAACGGAAATATAGAGTAGAGACTGCATTTTGAAAATAAAAATATATTGTTTCTAAACCAGTAAGATGGAGAGAATAGCGAATGAAAATTATGGTTTTTTTACCATTCACATGACTGTTTCCAGTATTTCTCCTTTCAGCTCATCACACAAATGAGCAAGAATCATTCTTTCCTAAGAACAAAAAGAAAAAAAAAACATAACGAGTTACAATTTTCTGGAATGCTGGTAAGTATTATTGAACAATAACTAAAAAACCAAGTCCAGATCTATCATAAGAAAACACACAAGCCATAAACACACACAAGCAATGGTAAGACACAACCAAATCTTTCATCATAAACAATTGCAACACAAGGAGTGATGGACACAACCATCTATCATAAACAAACACACCATCCATAAACACAGCCGCAATTAATATTACAATTTAAAGAGTATACCATATTGATCTTTAAGATGTACACATAGCAAGATCTTGAAAGTAACAAATAGTGGCGTTGCCAAAACATAATGAAAAGGACCCCACTGCCACAAACCGGAACTTTAAAAGTTACAAAATAACATGATGCTAACAAAGAGCAAAGGTGATAATCACAAAAGATTTTATAGATGAATCACACAACGAAATCTACCATGAAAAATCACGGCACGAAACTGCTACAAGAGTATAAATATAAAAATGCAAAAAAACAAAGCCAAATGATGATAAAAAACTTCTACTTTAGACATCGCTAAACACACAAGGATCCAATTTTTATAGTTGTACATCAACTGATTCATATAATTATCCCATCTTTAACTATACAAAAGAGAAGTCAAGGCAGCAATTACGAAAAAGAAAGAAAGAAACTGATCACCATGATTGAAAAAGAACATGAACAAGCTTGAGAGTGAGAAGAAGGGTGAAGGAGAAGAGCAAACTATGCGCTGAAACTGATTCTCTACACCAATATTTCCTTACCCTTAAGTCTTTAATTCAATCAGAGAGAGCCTTTTTGACACATCTCACAATTCAAAATTTGATTGTATGAAATTGGTGATTTTTTTCGCGGAAAATTTCAAGAAGCAAACACATAAGAGAAGAGAAAAGGATTTGTTATAAAAACGGTTTTTCAAGTCATCGACAGATGGTGACTTTTCATGACAAATGCAAATGATGGCAAGATTAGTTTATGATAATATTATTTTACTTTTTGCATGTGATTGTTTATAAAAGTGAAACAAAAATTCGAAAAACTAAATTACATTTATATTAAGGATACAACTATTAGTTATATGTTTCTTTGTTAAAAATAATCGAAGTGACATAATGTTAGAGACTAAAATAAAACGAACTTTAAAAACATGATTCTATTTTTGATTTGTAATTTGATTTGTAAAATCATAGAGAAACTTGACGTGACAAAAATATAAAATTAATTTACGGGCACGATTCATTTCCATTAACGTGGAGATGAGATTATGATCTGGTTATGTTTTTGGTTATTGACACTTGATTTAGTTAGGTTAATGTGGATAGGAGATTGGGATCCGGTTTATGTTTTTGGTTTTTAATTGACATTTGATTTGGTTAATCTGAAAGCCAATTTTCAAAAACAAAAAAAAATGATAGGAAAAAAATATTTTTACTCAAAAGAAAAAAACATATATAATATCAAATGTTCCGATTATATAATATAAATTTCTGTTGGAAAATATTTATTAGATCCCATAAAAATTTTGAAATAATAGTTCAAATATATACAAACTTTCAAAGGTTAAAGTATCACAAAAAAATACAAACAAAAAAATTCAACTATCACAAAAATGTTTCCATTAATGTAAAATAAAATAATTTCATACTCAAAAAACATTCAAATTCTTTATTATGCATACTATAAATATAAAATATTCATAAATTCACAAAATATATAGTTCAGAATACAATATCTAACGAAATAATTATATACAAAATATTTGAAAAATCAAAATTGTCCCGGGCGTAGCCCGGGTTAACCCCTAGTCATATATATAATTAGGCTCTTTCCTCTCTCTTGAGAGCATACACGTCAGATTATTTTTAATGCATGTGGGTCGATTTCTGGTTTAGTTGATAGACTGGTTCGTTGTATCATCTGATTGTCGTCGGTTTGGTTTAATTAACATAGCAGCTTCATTTTGGGTTGGGCTTCTGTGTTATGTTTTTGTAATGGGTTAATAATATGCCGTATGGGTTGTTAGTTGGGCTGGGCATCAATATTTGTTGCCATGTGTTATTAAATAATTAAAAGAAAATGATGCATTTTGTTTTTGTGGATTAGAGCATCGTCGTTTTTTTTTCCTTTGTCGAAGTCGTCGCTTTTGTTTCTCTTACAATTACAATGCAAAGCAAACTATTTTCATCTCTTTGCCTTCCTTGACCTTCAATGAATTCTTAAATTCGAGAATAAGTATTGTGTTAATTACAATAGACTCTGTAACGTTTCAGTATTTTTTTCGTCTGATGATTTCGTTTTTTATAAATAGGAGATGGATGAGTGAGGCTGTGACGATCGCTCGCAATCATTCTCAGTTTAAATTTGTTCCTTCAGCTTCCAAAGAATCTCAGAAAGATGTCTTCCTCCGTTGCCGCCATTGTTGCTCCAACATCGTTCGACGGTCTCCGCCTAGATAGATCTACTCAATTCGTCGTGGCTCGCCTTCTGCCATGGGACTCCAGAAACATTAAGAAGCAAGGTGAATTCATGGGAATCACCTTGCTTTTCCTTGATGAGCAGGTAGTGTACTATTTATTTACGATCCCACTTTTCAGAAAGACTAATCATTCGAGTAAACGTTTTGTTTTGTTCCCAGAATTCTGTGATCCATGGATTAATTCCTGCTGCTCGCGGTCACTACCGTACAAGTTTACAAGTCTAAACCCACAAAAAATGGAGGGAACTTAATAATATATTTTTAACTAAGATTACATTAGTGAATAAACGATTATTCTCCTTTCATCAGAAAACATGTTCCTCCACTCCACGGCTGGCACCAAGTTTTATTTCGGAAACAATATCACTGCAATCACAGAGTTCACAATGAGGTACAGTTATTTTAATATTACCGGATAATACAATATTACGCTGGCTGCCCAATTAACCAATCACAACATTGACTCCAGTTTAAGAGATGCAGTAGGCGAGGACTTACCAAGTCTTAAAGCAGAAACAATGATCACTACCAAAGAACTTAGCCCAATGGGAGATCTCAGCATGTTCCTCTCCAGCTCTTCTAGCCAGGTTTGTGATACACTTTCAGCAACGTCTTAAATCTCTAAACCTTTTCATATTATAATTAATGAAGCATCATATTCACAGTCTCTTATTACACAGGAAGCTTATTTTACTTGCATGGATTGTTGAGGTTGTTGCACAGAATGGCTGGTACTACATCTCTTGCACTCACTGCGGGAAAGAACATGTGAACTCAGCCACATCTCACCCCTGCGACCAGTGTAATGATATCAATGCCACCACTGTTGTGAGGTTACAAATTAACAATGCCTTTCCATAAAACATACAGTCTTTTCTTGATTCTGATCATACATATGATCGTCTAGTACAGGTGCAAGGTTGAATTATTGGTCGATGATGGTAAAAATTATGCCACTTTCTTGGTGCTCGACAAGGAGATGATGAAGCTCACTAAACAAGATGCAGCAACTCTACTTGATGATGAGGTTTATATTTCTTACAATCCATCTTTTCTGCAAACTGTAATTCTCACTAAAACCTATACCGTTCTTCAGGTGAATCGTGGTCTAGGCAATACACTCCCAAAATGTATTGCAGAACTTCAAGGCCGAGTTTTTATTTATCATGTACATGTGACGCCGTACAATTTCACAGACAACACCCGTACCTTCACCATTTCTGGAATGAACTACAAGGAGGTATTATAGTATTAACTAATCTAAATGTTTACATATGTCTCATCGTTTTTAAACTAACTTATACACCACTCTCCAGAATTTAACCATCAATGCAAACAAAAAAAAAGTAAAAGTGGAATATGGAGAAGCATCAACTTCCGCTGCTGCCACCTACACATCAACAAATGAAGCGAACAAAGATGGGCCCAAAAAACTCAAATGAGTAACGTTTTCAAATGAATATTTTCCTTATTTCTCTGATGCTATGCATTACTTCTTCAAGACTTTTGAATATTTTCCTTATTTCATGTTTCTCTAAAACCCCATTACTCCAATGTACTTCATCGGATTATAACTGTTTCTCAGGTTTAATAGTTACAAAATAGTTCACGTAATTGCAATTCTACGTTTTGTTCTACATCAATAATTTTCCGGCTAACAAAATTACACTCTTTCCACATCTGCACTAAGCATAATAATAAAAAAACATCATTCTTCTTCTTCTAATACAACTCCTTACACTTCTCCAACCTTTAAACATATATTTAATTTTCGTCTCTTTTATTGTTATCGGGCGCAAATTCTCAAACAAAAAAAAACATATTGTAGTCTTTCCAAATGCAATATATAAAAACATATAGGTTCATTTTAATATCTAGAAGCTGCATCTAGATGTTAGTATTCAGATATTATTTGTTTGGATACTATTACATCATCATCTTGACGCAAAATTTATAACATCTAAAAGTTGTTTTCTGAGATGCAAAAAAATGTACAGTTTGGATGCTACATTTGCATCCCACAATTCAAAAAATCTAAATACTTTAAATATTTTTTTGAAACACTAAATACTTTATATACAAATATAAAAATTGATTATCTTAGTTTTTATAAAATATTTTTAATTGGAAAATCGAGTGTTTGTGCCGACACTGGAAAGTCTCTTTTTCCGTCAAAACCGAAAATCGCGTGTCATAATCATAAAGTTGTGTTTTCCACCAAAACTATAAAATTGTATTTTTCGCCAAAACGTGAAAAATAGTTCTCCTGCATAAACCATAAAATCACGTTTTTGTATCAAAAGCGTAAAATCATGTTTTTCTATCAAAAATGTAAAATCACATTTTTTTTTGCTAAAACATTAAAATATGTTTTTCTGTCAAAACTGTATAATCACATTTTCTCATTAAAACGATGAATACACGTTTTCTCGACAAAACTGAAAAATTATGAGTTCCCGCCAAAACCATAAAATCATTTTTTTTGTCAAAACTGTAAAATCGTATTTTTTTGTCAAAACTGTAAAATAATATTTTCCCATAGAAACAACAATATCGTAATTTCCCATCAAAATCAGAAGATTGCATATTCCCTCATCAAAACAGAAAATAGTGTTTTCTTACCAAACCATAAATTTCCCGCCAAAACAGAAAAATCATTTTTTCTAGTTAAAACCGTAAAATTGTATTTTTTTTGTCAGAACCGCAATTTAGATGTGTTTTCCAACAAGATCGCAAATTTTAGTTTGTCGCCAGAACTAGTAAAATCGCCGGAAAAAAATTATTTGAATATTATAATCATTCATTATTAAGAATAAAACAAAGCTTTTTAGTATTTAAATGCTGTTATAAAATAAAAAACGAATAATTTAACATCTAGATGTTTGCATCTGAGTTGAATAACATGCGAATATCTAGATGTTGTATTCAGATGTTACACCAAATATCCATAATCATTTTGAAACCAAAAAAAATTATTTCTTACTGTCTCTGTTATTTGCAATTTTTAAAAACACATTTTTCAATTTTTATCTCTAAAGAAATAATTAGTTGTAATTTGTGTGAGAAAAATGAGAAACAAATCGCGAACGGGCTTTTGATTATTCTGAGCCACCTTCTTCTAACGAAGCAACAAACAACTACTTCTCCATCACCATCTCACCACCGTCGTCGTAGCCATTATCGGATGATTACGCACTACTAGAATCAAAAGTTCAGATCTGGAGGATCCCAAGATCATGGGTCGGATCTTCGAGTACTTCGTCGTGTGCGGGCTGGGTCCCGAGATGCGAACCCTTGACGGAGATCTCGGATTCCATGGATTGGAGACCAATTACATGCCTTCGCTTCTTGACCAGTTCCCTCCTTCCGATCATTCTCTCTATCCTCCCCCTCCTCCTCAGCTTCCCACTGTAAGTTACGATTCCCGATTTCGATTAGGTTTAGGTTTAATGACTTCGAATTGGATCAGATTTTGATTCGGTTTAGGTTTAGGTGTGGAGACTTCGAATTCGGATCAGATTTTGATTGGATTTAGGTTTAATGACTTCGAATTGGATCAGATTTTGATTGAGTTTAGGTTTGGTGACTTCGAATTGGATCAGATTTCGAATTGAGTTTTGAGCTTCCTTTGATTTGAATAGTGTGTTCTTCCTGCTGGTGTGGCGTTCCATTCATCTGGTTTTGTTTCGAGCGACGCTGTGAGTTTCCCACGGAGCTATCCCATTGTCTTGACCGGTATATGAATGATTCTCCTTAACATTACATTGCAATCTTTTTTATTTTGCTATGTTTGATTTTTATGCACTTGCTTAATTAATTAATCCACAGAGGGTGATGGAGCGAAAATATTTGTCAGTTGCATTGCGTTCCGTGACCGAGTCTGCGAGGATGTTGCTGAAGCTTATCGCTTACCACCCGATACATACGCAGACAAGTGTATCTGTATTGTCTCTCACGCCCCCAATTTCCGTGCTCTCCGGGATTCTCTCGAGGAGATTTTTCTTCTTTGCTTCTCCTCAGAAGGAAGCTGGTAAACACTAACATCTTTGTTTTGATTTAGTGTTTTGAACTTTGCCTTGCGTTACTCTACAAAAATATGAAAGCAAACCCCACCCCCGTTCTTCTGTTTTGAACTTTGATGACCTTTTCAGTAAACCATTGTGGGATATTATCGCCTATATGGTATCTAATGTACCATTGCCGACTCCTGGAAAAGACCGAGTCTTGTATGCTGTCGAGAATTGCCTGCTATCGGTGGAAGCACCTCCCGAGGACAGTCTTCCTCAGGCAGATGTATGACTTGTGCTTTTTTTTTGCCTCCTTTATCTGTTTTGAATACTTTTGCTTAGCCGTATCAGCTATGCAAGGGTGATAGTTCCCTGGTTTCTTTCATGTTTCTCCAGTTAAGTAATGTAATGTTTGGCATGGTTTTTATTGGATGCAGATATCGCTCCAACCTCTTGTACAGTGCTTGGATGTCGACAACTTGATTAAGCTGTTTACATCTGTACTAGTTGAACGGAGGGTTTTGCTTCGATCAAACAAGTAACTTTCTCATAATGAGTTTTCTAAACGTGTTTTACCATTAACATTTTGTATTAACATCTTTACTTTTGTTTTGAAACTTTTACCATATGCATATCATCTCTGTTTAAGCATCACCCTTATTTTGCTTCATTTTGAATCTCAATAGGTATTCGCTTCTGACTTTGGTGGCAGAAGCCATATGTCATTTGATTTATCCTTTCCGATGGCAGGTATGTCTTATTACACTGATGAGATCTTAATTATTCCCTTAAAACATAAATGAACGCATTTGTAAACTTGTGAATCCAAGAATTACGTTGTGAATGAAAATTGGATATCTTGATTATTGGTATAAGATGAGAACAATCACAGCTATTTGCATTTCTACTGACTAAAACATTTCTTCTGATATTTATTCTTTGTTTTGATGTATGTTTGTGTAGCAAGTCTACATTCCTTTACTATTTTTTAGTGGAGTAGACTACATTGATGCACCAACACCTTATATGATGGGTCTTCACTCGGATGTTGATACATCAAATCTTGCTATGGACGGCGTGAGTCTAATTTCAATTCATACTTTTCCTCTTCAAAATTTATGCTATCTGATATTGGCCTCATAACATTCCCTTTTTTAGGTTGTAGTGGTGGATCTTGAATTTAACCAAATAACTACTTCGGAGGAGATACCTCCGATACCAGAGCCTGAGTTTAGCGCTCTGAGAAACGATATATTGAAACTATTGCAACCTAATGTTGTGGGGATCGATCATTTGAGGGGCTTTGGTAATTCTGTTGAGCAGGGCCCTAAAAGCCTTAGCAAACCTTGGGGAGAGGATCATGACCTTCAACTCAGGTGACTTTAGTAAACTTTACCAAATATGTTTATCTGAATTTTCCATTGAAACTTTTTTTTTGTACTTATGTTATCTGTTTGTTATACAAAAATCCATTTCCTCTCGCAGGGTTATATTCTTAAAGTTTTTTGCATCTATCTTGGGTGGCTACCGCAACTTCATAGTATGTGATTTTCACTCTTTTACTTATATATTTATTCATCCCTTCTGACATAACTTATACGGGATTATTTTATCAGGAAAACAAAGTTTTCAGCACTGATGCGTTTCTGAAGAGACGGTCTCGATCTACTAATCAGCCACCGGAGCCTATGGTAATCTAACTGTTTCATGTATGGTCATGTTGTATATTTACAGTACTGCGTTTGATTACTCGACCTGTTTCTTCTCTATTGTTCCAATCTGTATGGTAATCTGTCTTTTATATTCTTACTATTGAATTTGGACCATTTACCTATTCATCAATAAGTGTTAAATGATCTAAGTCATGTTTTATCTGTTTAATAATTGTTGGTTATTGTTTGTCTTCCATTGCTTTCAGTTGGTTCAATTCTTGGGCTCTTTTGCATTCCTCGATTACCTTGAAAGGCGTTTAGGCTCTGATGAGAATAGTACTAATCTCCTCGAGAAGTTACAAGATGCTGTTGGAAGGGGTCAAGATGCCATGTCGATTCTGCCTAAATCTTCTATGGAGCCTGAGATAATCACAATAGCTGATCCGGATGTTGAAGAACCAGGTGCATTTTGATCTTTTGTTTTTAGGTCGCATAGGCTGTATGATACAGTTTGAGGTTTATATCATTTATAACGAACTACCGAGAATGAAAAGAGTTCTGATTGATAGTTTACCATTCTTCATATTCTCATGGGTTTTTGGCTTGCCACTAGTAATTGAACTTGGACAGAGACAAAAAAAGTTGGTGTAGCATGCATAGCATTAGAAAAATAATCAGAATCTTTCACTCTGTTCTATTTCTTCTGGAGAATAGTTCTATGCCTAGTGCCTACTGAGTTTGGTGTTCTGATCCAGCTTTATTCTTTTTTTTTCAGCCACCAGGTATACCTATGACAGGTTTCCTGCGAATGTTAGGTCAGAGGAACAAGAAGAAAAGCGAAAGCAGATCCTCGCAGCAGCAAGCGGAGCTCTTGAATCCAACGGAAGGCATTCTCCAAGGTATATCCTGTTTAGCTTGGAACAGCAATCTGGCTCCCTTACTTAATTTCTATATCTTCCAATTGCAGCTCGCCGCCAGGGAAGAACACTAAGGAAGACAGTTTCAGTTCAAGGGAGAGGGCGGTAAGTGTTGCATGTAATCTTGGTTCTCATGTATGGTCGAAACAAATTAATCTGACATGAAGAGGTGGCACGGGTCTGTCATGCTTGGATAGTATATCAAACAAACTCATCAATGCACATGAACTAATTAGGATATCAAATGAAAAATTGGTTTCTATAACTGTTGTAGTATATTATAGGATGCTATATCAAGTCCTGCATTATAATTTTAGCCTTCGTTTTTTCTTGTGTTGAATAAGATTGATAACTCAACTAAAAGTGAAAAAGTTGCACAAGACTTCTATTCTATATGTAATGCCGTTACCTCTCTTTTTAATGATATTGTACTGATTACAGGCAGAGAGAGATCGCATGGTCTTGGATATAAAAGTCAAGTTGCAGGTATAGTTTCCTTTGCAAGTTTATAAACTGAACGAAGTCCGTTGCTACCTCCTTAAAAAAATAATTCTTTCTATTTAGACCTTTGTGATAAGAACCCTTAAGTATCCAACTTGGGAGAAAGTCTATGATGTGGTGAGATTTACTCAGCCCCCTGTTAACCCTCAAATTTATGTCAAACTGACAAATAAACGTAAACCAAATTGTTGGATATTCAAGCTACACAAAAACTCTTAGCCTGTTATCAAACTTGTCCCAGAATAACTCTCTGTTATTCTATATGTAACGATCTAAAGCATGTGCAGTAAATTGTTCTCCTTAGAAAAGGTAGTTGGTTGACTTTAAATAATCCAGAATTGGTCATGATTCCAGTCCTAGCAAATAAATTTATATCTAATAGGTTGCAGTGAAGATTAAATCTATGCCACTCTCTGATTGCATTGGTTTGTTGTGGTTTCCAGGGATTATGGCTCCGTCTTCTGAAACTGGGTTCAGATGAAGATCCTCTTTCATCATTTGAATACGGCACGATATTGGGTATGGCCCCAATGCAGGAAATGGATAAATAAAGGAATGAATCAAATTTGTATGCTTAATCAGCCAGATACTACCCAAATAGTGGCCATTTTGACTGTGATTTCTGTCTCTGCTGAAAAAACAAAGAGCTGTTATTGTCTTTATTGAAAATTAAACACAAACTTTGCTCATACAGCTCTCATTGAATCTGATGCTGAGGGGATTGGTGGGAGTGGCTTTATCGAGTGTATAAGAGAGCATCTGAAAAATTCAGTAAGCGTAACAACTAGCAGATGCAGCCAGTTTGACTGAGCGGGACCTTACTGTATAGTTTATTTATTTCTTGCAGGACTGGAATGGTGGATTGACTGTGGAGCAGTTCATTGCGGTCAAAGAATTGGTAGGTAATTCTATATGTGTACCGGGTTTAGTATACCTAGTTTCTGAATAGCTTGCACTTTAGATGTACATATTTAGCTTTGCGCAGGTTTTATTCTTGGCTGTTGATGAAGAGTCACTGAAACTCTAAGAATTATACCCTTCACCAATTATTGTTCATTGTTAAAATCAGCTCAAAATGGCTGTCAGCCGTGCTGCTTCAAGGAACGATTTATCGACAGTCCAGTATGCACTTGAAGTTTCTGCAGAAATGTTTAAGAAGGATGCCAATAATGTCTCAGACTATGTTCAGCGTCATCTCATCTCCATACCCATCTGGGAGGAATTGAGGTATGATATCCAACAAGTTGCGGCTTCTCTTAGTTTTTTCTGTATGTTGGTGCTGCTTAGAAAATTGGTTAATGACATACTGTGAGCTCTTCTGACAGATTCTGGGAAGGTTACTTCGAGTATCTCATGGAGCAGCCTGCAAATGAGTGAGTCTTCTTAAGATCTTCTATTCATTAGATAATATCAACTATTTGTTCGTATGCTTGCTCCTGATCCTCAACACACTGAGACTAATATTAAACAAATGAGCTGGTTGAGCCAACTGTAAATCTTAAAACTTATGGTGGGTTTTTTTGTCATGGACACTTGTTAAAGGAAGTTCTGTAGCACATATGATCACATGGTTTTTCGCCCTAACATCTCAGTCTTTCTATTGATATTTTGGCTCTGGCAAGGAGCTCTGCACTTCTTCTTTTTTTTTTGGTAAACTATTGCGTTAAAAGAAAATTTTGGGGAAAAAGAGGGTTGATTATAGTAGGAATTTACTTTCTATTTGTTGTAGATGTCTGCAATGCTTAATTGCGTATAGATTCTAAATAATTTTCGTGTCTTGACGCATGTGTCTTTCCAAAATTTCCCCTTAAATCTTCGTCAACTTGTCGACTGTAGTCCACATACTTGAAATCTAAGTCCTGTTAGCCATATATCATCCCATTGTGTATTGTATACTACCAATTGATTGGATCATCATTAGCATTACTAATTGGTGTAACCCATTGTTGTACTATCTCAGCTCAGTGAACTACGCTACTTTGGTCACAGCCCGACTAATCATAGTGGCATCACATATGGTGAAGTCTTATTTTCAAAGTTGACTTACTCTTCACCTTCGCTTCCTGTAATGGGATGATTACAGTTCCCTTGTTTACTTTATTTAATACTCTTTTGCAGGCTGGCTTGGGACTTCCTGATACAGAGGCTTGGAACATGATAGAGACAATAGCAGAGAAGCAAAAACTTGGATACAAATTACTGGTGAATTTAGTTTTGTTTAATTGATTCTTCTGTTTTTGAGAATTATCTCCATATGATTACAATTTTCAAGCTTTTTAACTTGGCTTTTGGAAACACTAACCAACTGAGGAATAATATTTTTGCTGCATATTGAACTTCGTTTCAGATTAAACTCAGAGGGTTCTTGTCGCATGTTCAGCAACTTCGTGTAGGCTATTGGGGCGCTTCTTCATTTAAGCAGCAGTCTATATCTTCTGGGTTGCCATCACCACGTCCAAAAGCAGATGCCTCGGATGAAACCCAGCAACCTTCAGAAGCTTCTGGAAGGAGTTGGGTTCAGAGTATGTTTAGCAGAGATACAGCATCAAGAGCGAATTCGTTCAGTCGTGTTCGTAAGTGGGTTTCTGATAATGCTTCTTCAGGTATGTCCATGATTAGCTCCTCCCTTTCCAGTTGCTATTCTAACTTGTTTTTGCTGAAGTCAGTATACTAATCTTGGCAAAACAGATATAACTGCTGCTGCACAGAAGAAAATCCAAACCAATGTACGTGTTCTGAAGGGTCACAGCGGTGCTGTCACTGCCTTGCACTCTGTGACAAGAAGGGAAGTCTATGATCTTGTGGGCGATCGCGAGGATGCTGGGTTCTTTATCAGTGGCAGTACAGACTGTCTGGTCGGTATAAAATGCATAGTTACACGAATGTTTATATGTTTTTTTTTTCAATTATTCGTCAGTTTTTAATCGTTTAGTTACAATTTCTTTGCACCTATACATGTTCTTGATATCATCGTTGAGAACACACACATTGATGACTTAAAGAGTGCTGTGTTCTTTTAGATCTAAAGGATGACGGCATCCTCTTTCTGTTAGGCCTATAGATCATTGCATAAAGGGTATAAGGAGTAGTTCATTCTTCTGTTATTAGCATTTATCTAGATTAGTGTATTATTTTAATATGAATGTTACCATAGTTGTGAATATAGTAGCTGGAATTTTTGGAAGAATAAGTAGACCGAAATAGAACTGGAACAATAATCTGTACGATGCTTCTTTTCAAATTGCATAGTCAAATAGGATAGTCTTCATTGTTTCATTTGTTGTAATTCAGATAGAGGTTAACCGCATTTTTTTCTAATTTAGAATGGATTACAACAACCTAGTATCCTCTTTTGAATGCCTCCTGAATTTGAGCAGGTTAAAATCTGGGATCCAAGTCTGCGTGGATCTGAACTTCGGGCGACTCTGAAAGGACATACTGGGTATATATTTCTTATGCGACTTAATACCTCTCAGGAGTTGTGGGATTTAGTTAGTTTTCATTTCTTTAACAATGCTTCCTTTTTTTCCAACTTTTGATGTAGTACCGTGCGTGCTATAAGCTCTGACAGAGCAAAGATAGTTTCAGGATCAGATGATCAATCTGTAATCGTATGGGACAAACAGACACTTCAGCTTCTCGAAGAACTGAAAGGCCACGATTCTCAGGTTTCCATTACGATCTTAGTGTTTAGCAGTTATTATGACAAAATTCAACATGGTAAATTGTTAATGTCAACTCAGAATAAACATATAGACATTGGAGTAATTAAATAAACAGATAACTATAATTCATTGGAATTCCGTTCGGAAAATGTTGGAGCTGCCACTGCACATTGACAATTGATCAACGATCATTTAAATTTGTAAAGTTAATATCATTGACCAGTTCATACCTATTAATCAGTCATTAGGCACTAAAGAGGAAGCTTTTATTAACTGTTCCATCATGTACATATAAATACGTTGTGCAGGTTAGCTGTGTCAAGATGATATCAGGTGAACGTGTTCTCACTGCTTCACATGATGGAACAGTTAAGATGTGGGATGTTCGAACTGATATGTGTGTCTCAACTGTTGGCCGATGCACTAGTGCTATTCTTTCAATTGAATATGATGACTCCACAGGAATCTTGGCTGCTGCTGGCAGAGACACGTATGTATACTATATTACACATAAGTAACATATGGATTTTTGCTATATTGAATGTCACCTACGGATTCAGCTATATGGTTGGATAAAAATAATCAGGATCGCAAATATATGGGATCTTCGTTCAGGGAGACAGATGCATAAACTGAAAGGGCATACAAAATGGATACGGTGAGCCTCACAATGTTCTCTTCAACGAACATGTTTCATTTGTTGTGCTCTTTTTCTTAAATGATGTTCTGTTTGCCGGTTGTAGGGTTTGCTTAATTTTATTTAAGATGTGCGACTTGTTTGATCAAATTGTGTCTTTCTGCAGGTCACTTCGAATGGTGGAAGATACCTTGATAACAGGGAGCGATGACTGGACAGCAAGAGTGTGGTCTATCTCCAGAGGATCATGCGACGCTGTTTTAGCATGCCATGCTGGGCCAGTACAATCTGTTGAATACTCCACACTCGACAAAGGAATAATCACAGGTCCATGATAATTTCAGCTAGACCAGTTCCGAAAATAAACCTATTGTGAAAGCAAATAAACAGCAAGGCTCATTGTTACTCTCTTTTCTTGTAGGTTCCGCTGATGGATTGCTCCGTTTTTGGGAAAATGATGATGGTGGGAATCTAATCATCATATAAATTCTACAGTAGACTATCACAACTTGCAACTGTGAACACTTGGCTATGTGACAATCTCATAATATACTTTGGTCTGCTTGATTTACAGATGGCATTAAATGCGTGAAGAACATAACGCTCCATAATTCGTCTATACTATCAATCAACGCTGGTGAGCATTGGTTAGGCATCGGAGCAGCGGATAACTCGATGTCTCTTTTCCATCGTCCTTCTAACGCTGGAACCAAAGTCTCAGGCTGGCAACTGTACAGAGTACCCCAAAAAACAGCCGCTGTGGTATGATGACGATCCTCTTTTCACATAAGTTGAAAAGCTTAACATCCTTCTTTTTTTGCTACTGAGACTGAATAGGAGTTTGTGATCCAGGTGAGATGTGTTGCGTCTGATCTGGAGAGGAAACGGATATGTAGCGGTGGCCGGAATGGAGTTCTCCGGCTTTGGGATGCGACCATCAACATCTGATTTCACTTCCACATCGTTGTTATTCCTGTGTATCATTTATTTTCTTTCTGCTTTTTCTTTTACTTTCGCTTTTTCTTTTACTCTGGGTGTTTTTCATTTATGATTTTTTATCTTAGTTTACATCTTTTTTGCTTTTTTTATGCCCTTTGAAGAAACATTTTGATTTTTTTCTTCTACTTTTTCTCGGTGTAATCTTGTTATGTTTAATTACTTATAAATATGTTCGACCAGTGATTCTTATTTCGATTGGTCTATCAATAAACTAGCGTTTTGGAAATGTTATTCGAATAAAACAGGTTATGTACATTTTTAATCAATTATTATTATTTCTGTTGGTCTATTAGATCTCTTTATTCAACATCCTCATGGTTAACTTAGTGTAAAATATAATTTACATATTTCTTGCGGAAAAGAAATGAGAAAATGGTCATTTAAATCATGAACTTTTTAATTTGGTCGAAAAAAGGCATGAACTTTCTTATGGACCATTTAAAGCATATACTTATTTTGATTAGCCATTTAAGGCATCAACTAAGTTCGACAAAGCCAATTTGAATACGTCGTTAATTCCATTAACATAGCTATTAGACGGGGTTAATTGCCGTTATTACCTCTGTTAAACACCAAACGATGTCGTTTTAAAATTAGAAAACCCCCAAATCCATATATCCCCAAATCGAAATCCCTAAACCCCTAATTCTCAGAAAGCTCAATTGATCAGACACGTTCTCTTCAAAATGATAAGAAAGAAGGGAATTCCAAGAGAAAAGATACCTTATCGACGAGGACAGGGGAAGAATGATGAATCTTCGAAAGGCGGAAGTGAAGCAGAAGCTCGTGAGGCCAGAGCAGCTGCTCGCGAAGAAAGAGCTCGTGAGGAAGAGACTCGTGAAGCAGAGAATCGTGCAGCAATGGCTCGTGAAGCAAAAGCACAGGCTCGTGAAGCAAGGGCTCGTGTACTAGAGGCGAGCGAAGTAGAGAATCGTGAAGAAAGGACTCGTGAAGTGGATGAGGCTTGTGAAGTAGAGGCGACTGACGAAAGGGCTCGTGAAGCTAAGGCTCGAGTAGAGGCTTGTGAAGTAGAGACGACTGACGAAAGGGCTCGTGAAGCTAGGCTTCGTGAAGCTAAGGCCCGAGCAGAGGCTTGTAGAGAAGAGAATCGTGGGGAAGAAGATGATGTAAGTGAAGACGATTGTGCTGTGTTTGGCGATGATGATTTTAATGGTCTTGAAGATGGTGCTGATGAAGAGAATGAAGATGATCAAACACATAATGAGGAAGAGGAACACCTCGAAGAGGAAGCTGATGAAGAAAACATGGATGAAGAAGCTGCGAGAGATGAAGGAGATGGAAGTGATGCTGACAGTGGAGATGATATCTGGGACGATGAGAGGATTCCCGATCCTTTGTCTTCTGATGACGATGAAGATGAGGAAGCGCAAATTCGTAGAGACCATGAAGATCCGGACGAACTACTTGCTTTGGGAAAAACATATAACTCTGCAGAAGACTTCAAGCTTGCTGTTCTGAGGTATTCTTTAAAAACCAGATATGATATAAAGCTTTACAGGTCGCAAGCAATGAGGATTGGTGCTAAGTGTTCAGATACTGATGTTCCTTGTGGCTGGAGGATTTATTGTTCTTATGAGAAGAGAAAGCATAAGATGCAAGTGAAAGTTTATATCAATGAGCATACCTGTGTCAGATCGGGTGAACCTGCTATGCTGTTTTTCTTAATGTTGTTTTAAACTGAAGTTCTTTTGGCTGTGGATCATGCTTTGTTGATGTTTTATTTTGGATCTATCATGTTTAACTGATCGATGTTTAGCTTATATGGTTTTCATTTTCAGAATACTCATTCTAGCAACAAGAAAATCATGAAACAAACATGAATGTCTCATTACCATACCTAGTGCACTGAAACACAACAACAATGTCAAATGCAAACTCAAAGACAACAACAATGTCGACATACATGACATACATAGAAGAAACATCAAAGCTACATAGAAGTAAATGCAGACTTGCTTTTCATAGCTTTACCAAACATTAAGAAAGCAATGCAAATGACCACAAAGCAAACACACACAAAGCACAACATCATC
Organism: Raphanus sativus; assembly: GCF_000801105.2. Taxonomy (NCBI): domain Eukaryota; kingdom Viridiplantae; phylum Streptophyta; class Magnoliopsida; order Brassicales; family Brassicaceae; genus Raphanus; species Raphanus sativus. Next base: position 22,130,854 of record NC_079511.1, on the reverse strand, counting down.
AACGCTTTCCACTTCTTTATTTCCATCTCGCTCCTTGCTACACCTTCTTTCAAATCTTTAATCAAAGTCTTTAACTCATCTACCTCACTTATGGTATTAGTAAGCTTCCTGCCAATGATTTCGATTTTTGGAATAGCATCTTCAACCTCTTCACACACAGCATCCTCAACCCACTTGAATAAATGTCCCTAATTCATGATCAAATTAGATGTTAATATCAAACTAACATAAAGAACATCTCAGAGGCTGTTTAAATAACGTAAACATCTAACTAGCTTACATCTTTTTTGGTTATGCAACGGTAGAAAGGTCTTCCTGGATTCTCTTGTGTATTCGATAGGTAAGGCTTTACGCGTAAACCACACTCACACTTCACTGGGAATCCACGAATTTCTCCCCCATGATTTATCTCTGAAGATGAACTCATCAGAAAATTGAGACGAAATTGTAAAGAAAGTATGTTTTGAACTTTCTGGGAATTAGGGATTTAGGGATTTCGATTTGGAGATATATGGATTTGGGGGTTTTCTAATTCTAAAACGACATCGTTTGGTGTTTAACAGAGGTAATAACGGCAATTAACCCCTGTCTAATAGCTCTGTTAATGGAATTAACGACGTATTCAAATTGGCTTTGTCGAACTTAGTTGATGCCTTAAATGGTTAATCAAAATAAGTATATGCTTTAAATGGTTCATGAGAAAGTTCATGCCTTTTTTCGACCAAATTAAAAAGTTCATGATTTAAATGACCATTTTCCCGAAAAGAAATGGTATATTCAGTCCAAGACTCAGCTGGGGAATTTGTCTTTGATGTGTTTATCTACAGTAAAAATATAAGAAAGAATACTTTTATTATTTTTCGGAATTTCTTTTTTCTTTTTTTTTTGTAACATTATTTTTTGGATTTTCAAAAGAATGTAACAGTGATATGATAATATAGAGAAATTGTAGCAAAGATTTTCTCATAACAACAGAGATCAGTTCATGCATACCACGAAAGTCGTCATCGACAAGCCTAGTTGACATTTATTTCTTGGTGGCACAATAAATTATGTAAAACGAAACAAACACAAATAATATTACAAATGGATGTTGTGTAATAAAATTTACAATAAGTCAACCCATCATCCGTTGACCCATGGGAGGAGCCATCATCTCTTGTTGCTGTCCCATTCTCTGCCTTTGCACATTCCCACTCCATCCTAAATACAGCAAGATATTATATACTGTAAAGGCACCTAAACATTAACTATCAAAAACAAGATTCAAAATTGGAGATGGTCAATTACCAATGGCAGGATCAAGGCCACGGTTCTTGAGCTCACGATATTCTTGGCAAAGTGCACAATATTCACAGAAGCAATGGGTGATCCAATCTGGAGCTGGAGCATCCGGTAACCCGAATTTGCTTCGGATCTTGGCCCGGAATGTGCATGAGTAAACACATGGTATCCCAAACAGACAACATATCAAGCCGTACAACATTCCACCCGTTCCACAACCTGCACACACATAGATACATATACATAGGCAAAAATATATTGCTTTGATTGTAAAAATTATACAATTACGGACTCGTGACAAGATAAACCGCGTCCCAAGAAATTTTGATTAGTGAAAACTTAGTTATGTGACTCCTTTATTACCAATTATAATCTCTATATATTATATATATGCATGTTACATCGGTGTACATAAATATATATACTTACTTGTTGCGCCTTCATCGGTAACTTCTGCGATCTGTCCAAATGTGACGAATGGAAATAAACATGTGATGATTGCTGATCCGAAACACAAAACAATTAAGGAGATCAAAAACATTATGTAACAATAAGTGCACCATTAATCATAAAATAATTGATAAGTTTATAGTTTCTAACCATTTTCACCATCGTTCATGCAATCAAAAAGCCCTGAAGTCCAGTTTGATGGTTGGATAACCGGTCGGGCCATTTGTACTCTATAAGGTTGGTTACCCATTACAGCGGGATTGATATACGTAGGTTGAGCTGGTCTGGCCATATTCGGTACTCCGGTTGGTTGGTTAACCATTCCACCATTGTTAGGATATTTCTGCTCGGCTTCGACCATTCGCTTTTCTTCAGGTGCAGGTTGGGGATGAAACACCGGATTGAAGTTGTTGTGCATTCTCGGACTCGGAGTTTGATCTGGTCGACCCATTTGTAAACTAAAGAGAATAAATTTGGGTTTGAGGGAATAAAGGCTTTTGTTTTCTTATATTATTGCACTGTGAAAGAAACTTAGAATGAAGTTTTGACTTATATAAAACGTGATCCTATGCAACTTGAGATAGTTTGAACTTTTATCTTGCACTTTTTATTTATAATACAACTTGATTAATGTTGTATATATAAATAATTTTGTTCTCATTATTATTTTTTATTCGTCTATTCTTATTAGTAAAACAAGCTCTACTGTCACGATTCTTTGAACATGGACCTATGGGTGTACAATTGCTTTTTCATTTGTTTGTTGAATTTTAAACTATTCTTGAGATACCCCCATTATTTATGAAAAATGGGCATATGAACACGCCAAAGCCTTTTCGAGAGAACTTGTTTGGCGTAGAATGTTATGTATTTTAATGTTTAATTGAGGACCAAGGCAATGTTATGCCTTTAAATAACTTATTAATAGGAAAAATAATGACATCAAAACCAGGTCAGGAACATTACAGGTGATGTCAGAATCACATTTAGACGAGCATGGAGTTATGATGGCTAACACTTATATGGGTGATGATTTTGGTGTATCAGGAAGACGTTACGATTTGTGAATGGGATGATTATAGCATCTTGATTTCCACTATACTACGGTGTGTGTTGTAAGATTTAAGAAAAAACTATAGGGTCAAACGTGTTGAGCTGCCGTAATAAAACGATGGTCGACCTATCAAAAGGTGGTTCACGGATCACGGTACTGTGTGACTGAGCCCAAATCACAAAAAAAAAAAGATTTTGCAATTTTTTAAAGTACTTTTTCAAAATTAATACATTAAACGTCGCATGCAATGAGATCCAAAGAAAGCAGACGTGGGAGCTCATTAGCGAGGATACTACATAAAGAGTGACATTATTTTCTATGGGATAGATTCAAAACACTCTCGCATTAGAGTCTATCTCTTAGCCAGACCCGGTTCTTCTTCTAAAGCATAAGGTTTAGTCCATACTTTGACATCTAAATTAGAAGGCCACAATTCCTCCAATACTTTGACATCTAAATTAAGTTTAGGTGAATACTTAATAATACTTTTGTACAGAAAATTTAAGAAAAATAATGTTTTCTTAATATATGTGGATGACTCTAAACGTAAACGTCATCTAATAACAAAATAAATTTAATAATATAAATGGTCAAAGAGCATAAAAACTTAATAAATTTTCTATTGGAAATTAAAAGTTTAAATTGGAATAAAAAATTCTTTAAAAGATCAAGCATAAAAACAGAGATTAATAGCAATCTCAATTGATGTCAAAGACTGTGTTGTTTCATCCTAAAAGTTGAAAAGACGTTGTCAAATTATACGTGTCTTTCCAACATCATCTATAAAATGTATTTGTTTGAAGAGATGTGTTTTTTTTAAATTAGTTAAAAAAATTACTAAAATATCTGAAACATGTTTTTCAATAAATTTAATAGTTGTGTCGAGAAACCTTCTCTCTCTAATTTGCTCTATTTTTTTGGTATAGAGAAAGTAGAACAAGTTAGAGAGAGAAGGTTTCTCGACACCAAATTTTCTAAATCAAAGATTATCGTTCGGTAACTAGTGGCTTTGCCGCCGGTTACCATCTTTTCTTTTGTTTTTTGTTGTAAATTTCATTCGTGTAGACGATCTTGTTTTCGTTAGGCGATTTTGTTGTGCTTAGCTTTAATCAAAACAGACCTGATTATCACTCATATCAAATTTCTGTTTTGAATTAAAGTTGAATAAAATTTTCAAGTTAAGCTTCATCTCTCGTTGTTCAACATATATTACTGTTTGTCTCTACATTTTTCTTTTTCTTTATCTGGTCATGCTCGATCTTCAAGTTTGAAGAAATCGATCTTTGCTTCATATAGATTTGGTAAATTATTCGGATGATTTGAAGAATTGAGTTTTTACAAGTGGGCTTTTGGTTTGGTACAACTTAAAAAAAAAGACAGAGTTTGTTCTCTAGACAAACATTCTGTTAATGGTTGTGTCCTAAATCAAAAAGCTTCTTGAAAATATAAAGTAAAATAGAATATGAATATTATTGTGTTGTATTTGATATAAGAATACAATATGCATATATATAGCATTAACATTAACATAATGTTAACCTTAGATAATGCTAATTTTTCTACACACTTAAAAGTAAATATGCTAAGAATATATTGAAATTAACTTGTTTTTCAAGTTTTTCCATTTAGTCTTGAGGTTCTTCATGAGTTACATAGGCTTCACAATCTTGGTCCGTAAGATACATATCTTCCGGCCCAGTATATCTCTAATGCTCCCCCGCACGACAAACGTGGGATGCAACACACAAATATGCAATCACAAAACAGACCACGTATGTCGTGGACACTATGTCGAGGAAAACAAATTAGTAGATTCCTTCGGGAATAAACTTCAACTTGGACAAGGAGGGATGAAAACTTCAGCTCTGTTTTAGTCTTGACAATGGGAATATATCCCGTGGACGCAACTGCAGCTCCAAAAACAATTGTTCTATCTCAGACAGTCTGTAACTTGGACTAAACAAATTGACCTAAAACTTGAACGTTCTACTAGAACTTCTCCGTAATGTATCAAAACAAATTTTGAGACATTCTAAACTATAGAATAAATCTCTTAAACTAACTCATGAACAAACCTAAGCACAAGAATCACCTTTAAAGAATCTTCCAGTTAACTCTTAGACATCTCCACATGATATTATAACTTAGCTAAAGACACGTGAACTCAAAACCATATTAATAAAACCATTGACTTAGAAACGTAAAGACGTAACACCTAAAAATACTAACTGTGCCACTAGCTTAGATTAAAACCAAAACCCTACGATTCAAACACATGCGGTAACGTCGTCTTCATCGTAGGTATCACCATCATCTTCTTCAACATCGCCAACACCAACGATGATAAGCATCATCGAATCTTAAAATTTGCGGAAGCTTTAATTTTGATTCCTAAAACTCAACTGCTTGATACCATGTAAAGTATAATAGAATGAGATATATTATTGTGTTATGTTAATATGAGAATACAATATGCATATATATAGCATTAACATTAACATAATGTTAACCCTAGATAGTGCTAACTTTCCTAAACATTTAAATGTAAATATGCTAAGGATATCTTGAGATTAACTTGTTTTCAAGTTTTTCCATTTAGTCTTGAGATTCTTCATGGGTTTCACAGGCTTCACAATTTTGGTCCGTAAGATACATATCTTCCGGCCCAATATATCTCTAATAGAAGATATTCACATCCAGTGAAGACAGAAAGAGATTCTCATAGGCAACATCGACTGAGAGACTGAAGCATACAAATGGAATTAAAGTTGGGTTTGTTCTTCGTATTCCGGAGGAATCAACTCGTCGGAGTTCAAGTCAGTGACATTGCCGGTGAAGATGCAATCCTTCCCTTCGAGCGACATGTGGAGCCAGTCAGGACAAGAATGAAACACTGGATGGACAACTGCCTCACTTTTGTTCATTGTTTTCATATAGAATAGAGTTTTAACTGGGCTCAATATTTGTAATGGGTTTGAATTCCATTTGTAAGAAAAAATGCCATTTGGGCTTTTAATATAAAGGTTGACGAAAAAAATAGTTGAGTCAATTCATGGAAAAACAATCATCATTCCATACCCAATATATCGCGATATATTCAATTCATACACGACTTATATCGCCGTGAAAAACATACCTAAACTTTTGAAAATTTCAGATAACATATCTGATGTTTATTTTTGGCGAAATAATACACTAGTCGCCACATCAAATATCAAGTAGTTATCTAATTTTGATGACGTAGATGATATATTAGCTAATTTTGCTGACGAGGATGCCACATGTTACAATTTGTTTTTGAAAAAGATAAATAGCCGTTTTATAAAAGTAAATTTTTAGAAAATATAAAGTTTCAAAATTTTTATTATTTTTTTGATGAAATATGAAATATATTGATCTAAGTAAAATAATATGCATTTACAGGAAAATAGAGAGTTTAAAGAATGAAACTATACAATGGTGTAAAGTAAGTAAACTCTTAGAAGTGATTGTGACTTCGAACCATCTTCTTACTAAATTTTAACTATTTAGTAAAATTAACTTTATATATGTATTATATGTAATAATTCAAATTTAATGTTAGTGTCGTGGTCTTGTTATGCTTTATTAATTATGGATTGTTATTTACATTTAAAGAATTTAGTTTAACATATTATAATTTTCTTAAAATTTAAAAATAACCATAAATAATCGAGAATAATACGACTACAACATTAGCATTGAATTTGAATCATTACAACACATATATAACTCTTAAAATGACGGTTTGTGATGGGATCGAAACATTTACAAATGTATCTCTTATATAAAATTAATATTTAATTAATTAATTTTTGTTAGTTTTACTAAATAATAAAATTTTATGTTTTCTTTAAAGTTATCTTTATAAAACGACCATTGAGTTTTTTTCCAAAAAATATTATGCATGTGGCATCCTCATGTATAATCCACGTCAGAAAAAATAAATGATGTGGCATGTGATGTGGCGGCTGATGTATGATTTCCCCAAAAGAATAAAAATGTTGTATATATATATATATATATATAGATCTTGTCATCATGATAAAATGTTATTTGAAATTTTTGAAAGTTCATGTATGTTTTTGCACAACCACATAAGTCCGGTATGAATTGAACATATCGCGATATGTTGGGTAATAACCGACCGTTTTCCCGTCAATTCATTTGGTTGTAAGTACATCTTCTTGTGATAAAATATTATTTCATCCTAGAAATGCAATGTTATATAATGTTGTAAATATGTGTAAATATATATATATATATATATATATATATATATATATATATATCTTATCATCATAAACATGTATTTTAAATGCTAAAATGTGAAATGTTTTTTAAGAGATGAGTGCCTTTTGATCTGAAAAATGCATTTTCTTAATAATGAAATGTTTTTTTTCATCCTAAAATCATAATTTATAATTGGTTGTAAAAATATGTAAATATGTATATATATCTTATCATCATAAAATGCATCTCTCATGCTTAAAATTGGAAATGGTCTTTAAGAGATTGTGAAAATTGTAAATATGTTTTTACCATTTTAAGAAGAGTGAATTTGTTTAAACACAAAAAGAATGATGAAATTAGCAAACTATGTAAGATGTGACAAGTTTGCTTTCTATTAACTAAGGCACCATGGTGTAGGATTTAGGGTATTCACTTAATTACGGCATAAGCTTTGTGTATGGGGTGCAATTTCTCTTTTAAGAATATGTTTTATTATTTCATTGGCATCCCAATAAATGTGAAAGGTTGCATTTTTCATCTTAAATTTTTCATTAGTTTTTTTAAAATGTCTAGGTCATTATTTTTTTTTTAATGTCTAAAGTTGTATTGATGGAACATACATGATCAGAAGTATAACTATGTCTTTTGAAATATAACTATTAATAATATGATCTCACAAAATACTGTATCTTTTATCTTAAAATTACATAGATTTTAAGAGGTTGTCAAAATATCTACGAATGTAATTTTGCATCGTAAAACTTCATATATTTATAAAGAGTTATCCTTTCTCTCATTTGATATATGTTTATATATTTAAAGAATCTTCTAAGTTATCTAAAATTATTCAGATATTCAGTTTGTTGGGTAATTATTTTTATAGTATATATATAATTAAATATATGATTTTAATTATATGTATGGTTTATAATAATCTTTTTGGTGCAGATTATTTTGATCAAGGTTGGTTTCGTTTGTTCATAAATTCAAAATAATCTAAACTAGTAATATATATATATATATATATATATATATATATATTGGTATTGGTGTATTTATATTGAATTATAATCTAAGATTAAAATAGTATAAAATTTGAAAGCATCTATAAATAATATAGATGCATCCAAAATATATTGTGATACAGAAATTGTTTTTATAAAAATGTAAAACAATTTTTATGAAAATATAAGTTTTAAAATTTAATAAATTTATTTTTATAAAATGAGTTCCCTCACAATATCATGCGGTTTCCTTACCTAGTTATTAAAAGAAGATTATCATTAATAATTCAATGCATGTATTTCGACAAAATTTCAATTCTACCACAAGTTTGACACCACTTTTCAAATTTATCATTGATGAATGATTATTTCCAAAATTAAATACTCTAAATTTGTGATAAAAAGACCAAACTAATTTATAAATATTTAGAATATTTATAAACCCAACCCCTTAATACTAAACCCTAAACAATAATCACTAAATCATAAACTCAAATGTTAGTATATTTCCTGACTGGTGATATTTTTGAAAAATAGTACTTACTTGTGGTATTTCTTACAATTTTTCGTGTATTTCCCTTGAAACATAATAGAGTAAGCATTGTCTCCGTTTAACATTATCAATAGTTATATTAAATATTTTTATTTTTTAAAGTTGAGTATTATCCTTTTATTTTCATTATAATTTTGTCTATATAAATCAAAATTAGTCTTAGATATATAATTCATATTTAATATTCATTTTTAGAGAAACTTTTTCACATTTTATTTTTCATGTTGAAAATTCATGAATTTCTTTCTGTTTTTCTTAAAGCTAATAAGTTTTCTTTTCTAAGTATTTTAAACAAGTTCTTTGTATTGTTTTATGTTTTCCATATATTTTTTTTAAAGTTGTTAATGTCCTTTTATTGTTTTTTATTTGGAAACCAACAAAATGATGATATCATTTATTTTAGAATATGTTTTTTTTTTAATATTGTGATTAATTTTTCGCACAAAAGTTATGAAAGTGATAGTGTAGTTTTATTTATAAATTTATTAAGGTTTAGCATTAAATATTTTTACTTAACATATACTCCCTCCGTCCCACTTTAAGTAATGTTTTAGGATTTTTATTTTGTTCCATTTTAAGTGATGTTCTCAATAATCTAGGTAGAATTTAATATGATTTGAATTTTATGACCAATTATAAAATACTGTACTTTTTTATTATTGGTTAAACTAGTTTTATTTAATGTATTTTTATGTTACCAAGATAAACTACATAAAAATTTGTGTTTTCTTAATCTATGTGAAATAACCTAAAACATCATATAAAGTGGGACAGAGGGAGTAATTAGTTAACTCATTTTTTTTTTTTTTTTTTTTTTTTTTTTTTTTTTTTGTCGACCATTTTACAGACTCATGTGGACTCTGTAAACCAAACTGGGTGCTCTGTATCCATATGGACAGTAAACGACGTTTGTTGCCTCACACTGCGTGCTAAGCTATCCGCCTTTTTGTTCTGCGTCCGTGGTATATGGATAATCTCTGAGCTGTTGAAACTTCTCTTCAGACTCTTGATGTCTTCTAAGTAACTCGCAAACGCCGGCCATTCTTCTGGTTCCGAAACCATCTTCACCAATTGAGAACAATCCGTTGCAAATGTAACGTTATATTGCCGTAAATTCCTCATGCACTCCATCGCCCAAATAAGGGCTTCAACTTCGGCATGTAATGGAGATTGACTAGCCCTCGTATTCCTAGCTCCCAGTAAACCTTCATAACCCTCCAAAGTACTGTACCATCCGTGTCCTGAAAAAGTATCCTCTGCTTTCCATGATCCATCCGTGAAGCACCATCGTCCCGCTCTAGTCGGTAGTACTGCTCCAGTCGTTTCTGTAACCTGATTCTGGGGCTGAGCAATCTCCTGTTGAGCTTCCTTCCAGAGCAAAGATTCAGTCATAGCTCGGCGGAGAGTCTCTTGTGGGTCCGTGTCCAAATTACTAAATACCTTACTATTCCGTCCTTTCCATAAATACCAAAGTATCCACGCATAATGGTGCTCCTCTAATGTTGGTTTAACCCTCCAAAATAAATAATCCATATTCACAAATAAAGATTGTCCTGGAAAGTGATCTGGATGCGTTGGGATCGTTGATAGTGCCCACACCTGGATTGCCGGTGGGCATTCAAAGAAAACATGATTTATAGACTCTTCTTCTGCTCCACATCTGTCACATCGTATATCTCCTTTAATACCCCTTGCCTTTAGACTTTTCTTCACTGCAATACATCCCGATAAAACTTGCCATAGAAAGTGCTTCATCTTGGGCGGACAGCGCACTTTCCAACAATTAGCTTTAAGAGCAGTTACCGTAGGTCCGAATTCTACCGTCCCTCTTTCTATATCAGGATATGTTCGCTCCACTTGGTATCCTGATTTTACCGTATATTTGCCATTTTTTGTAAAGTGCCAGCCATCTCGATCATTATTTGGTATCCTACTTAAAGGTATACTCTCTACAATTTTAACATCCTCGGGTTCCATTATCTCCTGAAGAGTATGTGATTTCCAGGTTCGCGTTGTTTCATCAATGAGGGAATCAACCATAAGATCCGGTAAGAGAACATTTTGTTTTTTATTTGCTGGTCTCGGGCGAGTGGTTGGGAGCCAGGGATCATGCCATACTGATATGGATGTCCCTGATCCCACCCTTTTGATTAGTCCTTTGCTAACCAGAGATCTAGCAGAGATTATACTACGCCACCCATAGGAGGACGCGTACGATCTGATCGTTTCCAGGGGTGAAGCGTTTAACTCATAAACAAAGGTTTTAACTCATAAACAAAGGTTTTATGCCACAATAAACAAAGGGCCGGCACTGCTCTTAGTAATGGTTTGTTGTGTTTCCAAGTGGACTTATTAGTATATAACAGGGAATATAAACAGTTGTATCCATCCACGAACACGAAGCCCTATTGACATTTATTTTTGGTCGTAAAATAATAAATGAGCACACAGGAAGAAGGAAAAAATACACACAAATAAATACATTATCGAAGGTTGACAAAAACCATTATTAAAGAGAATAGTGTTTCTTGACCAGAAAAAGAGTAAATTTTAAGGAGAAAACAACAACATCCAAGTCAACCCATCATCCGTTGACCCATGGGAGGAGCCATCATCTCTTGTTGCTGACCCATTCGCTGCCTTTGCACATTCCCACTCCATCCTAAATAAACCAAGATATATAATACCAAGTCAATATAGCATTACGTCATTACCAAACAAAAAAAAAACAAGATTCAAAATATTAAAAAAAAGATTATTTGAGAGGTAGGATATGGTCAGCTTTACCAATGGCAGGATCAAGGCCACGGTTCTTGAGCTCACGATATTCTTGGCAAAGTGCACAATATTCACAGAAGCAATGGGTGATCCAATCTGGAGCCGGAGCATCCGGTAGCCCGTATTTGCTTCGGAGTTTGGTCCGGAATGTGCATGAGTAAACACATGGTATCCCTAATAGACAGCATATCACGCCATACAGCATTCCACTCGTCCCACAACCTGCGCAATGACACAAAATCACAGAACCGTGAAATGAAAATACTCACAATAAAATGACACGATCGCTATTAAGTCTCCAAAAAGTCCCGGAATGATAGATCCCCATTTTAGTGTGAATGAATTAAACATAAATGGGGATTTAGAAAGAATTTTGTCATCATGAAAGTGTTGATCCCCTAATTCCACAATATCGTTGATCTATATTAATGCATGCTACAGTGAAACACATGTCCGGTGTTACTTACTGCTTGCGCCTTCATCGATAACCTCAGCAATCTGTCCGAACGTGATGAACGGGAAGAAACATGTGATGAGAGCTGATTCGAAAACACATCAAAGGCAACAAAAATAATATGTAAGTGTTAACAGTGGAGCGACAAGAAAAACCAATGAACTTAATTCGGAAACCAAATGTCTTGGTTGAAATATATTTTTTGAAACTTCTAACCATTTTCCCCGTCGTTCATGCAATCAAAAAGTTCTGAAGTCCAGTTTGATGGTTGGTTGCTGGCGGCTCCGGTCATTGGCACTCCGATTGGTTGTGCATGAGACACCGGATTTTGGTCTGGTCGACCCATTTGTGAACTTGCAGATAACTGATTAGGATTTAGGAACGAAGTTTAGTTTTTCTTTTTTTTTGAAAGCTAAGTTTAGTTTTTCTTCTTTTACTGTATTGTGATAAAACGCTTGTTCGAGCTTTAATTTATATAACGGTCAATTCTATGCAGCTTGAAATTAGTTTGAAATTTTCGTCACAACTTGTGTTTTGACATTTTGTACCTTTTCTATCATACAACATGACAATACATATATACTGAATTCGTTATAATTAATATTTCAATTTGTATAGGTTTACTAATGAAACTAGCTATGCTATCACGATCATTTCAACGTTTACCATATGAGTGTACAATTCTGTTTTAACGAAGTTTAAAACCTATTTGCAGGAATTGACCACCATCTAGCTAAAGCGTCTTCAAGAAAATTGGTTGCATTTTTATCACGAAACTAGAGTTTATTACAAACAGAAAAAAATCATTTTTAATAAACCCTCTTTTGCAATTTGCAGAAGAACTGCAACAAAAACAAACATGCTAGTACACTGGTGCGTGGAATATCATCTTGTTATTGTTGTTGCATATTTAAAATTGAAAATCGAATGAACTTTTGGTATTTATTTTTAACATACTAATAATGTATGCATTCAAGAAAGACCATATCTGATTTGGATCTCCATGACTATATAATTAAGATTATTATAACTTGGCTTATACGAATAGATAATCGTTTTGAAATTGAAATATTAGTAATGAGAATTATTCTTAGTAATGTACGGACTACGGATATCGCCATTTTTTTTTTTTGGAACTTAAAAAAAAGAATGGTGATATCCCTACATTACTAAGAATAATTCTCATATGCTAAAATATTTTAAAACCACGGATATCGCCATTCAAAAGGTGTTCTTATCTGAAGAAGCAAGTTTGTAACTAAATAGTTTGGTAATATCTTTGAGAAAGATCAAAGTTGATACCAATATTCGCAACAATGAATGAATTTTTAAATTTTATCTTAGCTGTTTCACAAACTAATTAAACTTCAATTTGGGGGGAAATGGCACTAAACATTAGTGGGTTTAAAATATTGTTTGACTTATTCTGGTGAGCACTTAAAAAAAAAAATTACTATCTATAAAGAGAAGAAAACAAAACTCAACTTGCTATTGACAATGGAAAACTAGATTGTCATCTGATAATGCTAAACATGATTGTGCTCGCACATGGTCAATCATTACTTATTTTAGAAGACTCTTGACTTGGTGCAAACAAGTAATAATTGACAACTAAAATTAAAGGCTTTTAACCGTTTGGACATCAAGTCGTTGTAGTATAGTGGTAAGTATTCCCGCCTGTCACCCGGGTGACCCGGGTTCGATCCCCGGCAACGGCGTTTGTTTTTTTCTGTCAATTTTCTGAAACAAGTGAAAAAATTATGGCCTGAACTGGTCTAACTGTATTAGGCATGAATTGGCCCACACGCCTTGATCAAAAGCATTTTAGCATATTCTAAAATCAAAAGCATTTTAGCATATTCTAAAATCAAAAGCACTGATTGAAATGCTTTTACTACGTTTCTTATTAGATACTGAGCTTAAAAGGATCTCTTCGAAGAAAACTACAGTTCGTAAAAAACTGCTTTTTTCTCTTGTTTTTTTGTAACTGTCTTTAGATCACAACATAAATATCTTCCGTTCTTTACAATTGTTTCTTCTACGATCGCACACTTCGGCACATATTTGAATATAAATTCCTATTAGACAGACTCTTTATTTCAAGAAATGTACTTACAATTTCAGAAGGAAAAAAGAAAGATAACAGATTCTTGAAATGGGGGAAAACATATGACGCTGCTGTACATTATTGCTATTCTCAGTCTCTATTCATTTCGAGAAATGTACACAAGTTATCACTACAAATGTGGTGTCAGTTTTCACCAACTCTTGTCGTCAATGCATAGTCGATGGAGCTGGATGTTGCTGCGGTATTTGTGGAACCGGATAAGCCGGTACAGCATAAGGAGCAACTCCAAGATGATGATGATGAGTTCCCATTGGAGGTGGAAGCATCACTGGTGTTCCAACAGCCGAACCCATATGATCAGGTGGTGCCATGATTGGTTGTCCCAGTGGCGCACCGCCATACATCCCTAGTCCAGCCATTGTCGCACCCGGATGATGCGGTTGCTGCGGCTGTGGTTGCGGCTGAGCTGCTCTATGTTTAGCTACTTGTTGTTGCTGTTGTTGTCCTGTAACCGCAGGAGCTTGATTGTTCAAAGAAGTGATGTCATGAATGCTAGACCGTCTTCGATCTCGGTTCATCGAGTTAAGTCTGATGAAGTATTTTTGAGCATGACTTGCTACTTGAGTTGGTGTTCTTGTGATCACAAAGTTCCTTGAGATGCTTCTCCAATCTCCTTTCCCGAATTTTTCCAAACCCAAAAGAAACAACCTTCAAGAACAAGAAAACAAAAAAAAAACAGAGCATTTGAATAAAAGGTAACATCTTTTTTTTTTTACTTTCTTTAAGATGAAGTGATGAAGAAGAAGAAGGAAACACCTATGCTCTTCTTCTGTCCATGGAATCCCTTTTCTTCTCTCCTGCTCATGTCTTGAACTACTTCTTCCGCCGCCATTTGTCCCGGGGACTCCGTGGTTTGGTTTCTTCTCCGATGATCCAGAAGAATGACAGTCTCTGTTCTCAGGAGCAGCTTCGTCGCCGGCTCTGTGATAACGAGGTAATGGGACTTGTCCGTTCTCTATTGCCTTGACGTCTTCTAAAAGGATTTGGTAATGTTTCTTTACTTGTTCTAATGTTTTTGTTGGAACCACTGACACCATTTTGCTCCATTGTTCCTCTGTTATCTCTTCCTCTACACAATGCATAGCAATTGCGTTCTCGAATGATTTCTCTTCTTCTCTGCTCCATGTCACTGCTACACTCTCCATTTGATTCTTGCTTCAATCTCTGTTTCCTGTCTCTCTCTTTTCTATGCTTCTCTCTCCTCTCTTACTCTCTTCTTTGATCGTGTGGTGGGCATGATGGTGTTTGTGAAACGTATGTGAATGGGTCAGATTCTTCGCTTTTTGGAGTTTTGTGTGAAAACTTCTTTTGTTTTTGAGGTGCTCACGATAAAAGTGGACTGTGTAATGTATATGCGCAGGATAAGGGGTTTGATGGCGACAGTAACTTATTCACAAGCATCAATCAGTTGGGTTCGTTGTCTATTGTCACTCGGAAGGAAAGAGTAGGCACAAGATAAGATTCTTGTAGTTGACGATCACTCTCCCTTTTCTTTCAAATTAACCCTCATTCTTTAGAGACTTGGTCTTTTTGTTTAACGTTTTTAATCAGAAAACTAACGTGAAAGATAAGTGAGCTCGTAGAACGTTTTTGATTTTTTTTTGAAAATGTTTTTGATTTCTATTGCATATTTGGATTCCGACATAAGTATCCGAAAAGTATGTAAATATTTATTTTTAACCTTTTGGTGAATTAATATGCGTTGAAGTATCTAATATATATATGGGTCAATTTGCTCTATATTCATAACGAGAAGAAAAATCAAAGAAGTAACCATGTATGACTTTTATGGGGAAGTGTGTCTGTTTAGCACAAAAGTAGATAAGAAACTCCTTTTACGCGCTTGACCGTTTGTTTGCTGCATTGTGTGCACAATTAACTAACTATACTATACTATACTATTTTAAAAATAGTATAGAAAACAAATGATACCAATATCATAAAAATAGATTATATATTTGGTTAGTTTACACTTATATTTCTATTATTCGATTTTACAATAGAATGGAACACATTAACATAATACATAACAATGTTACTTATTTCTATGTTTGGAAATGGTTTGGAAGATCACGAAGTTAAAGTTCTCGGTAGCAAGAGAAACAGGATGATAAATAAGAGAGGGAGGGAGGAAGGGAGAGAGAGAGACTAAATACTAAATATCATATAGTATAGGCAAAAACAAATACACAAACACAAATCCACATACTTTAAACCCTAAATCCTAAACCCTAAACCCAAACTCTAAACCCAAATCCTAAACTCTAAACCCTAAACCCAAACCATATACCCTAAACACAAAGCATAAACCATAAACCCAAAAGAGGAGGATTTCTGATTTGTGAAGAAGCTAGTGGCATTGTCAATAAATTTGAGGGATTAGTAAAAAACCACCATAAAAAGTAGAGGAAAAGATGAGACATACTATACTACAATCATTAAATAGTAAAGTCGTCCAGTGTAAGAGGATACACCATTAGCAAAAGATGATAGAGGTGATGAAGTAGGAGAAAAAATACCCACAAAAATTGGAGAAAAAGAAGAGACAGTGGGAATATGTGATGAAACAATGATTGACGACATTGCTAGAAGACAAGACATAGAAATGATGTAACAGTACACATCGTTGTGTACTATTCAATGTTAGTTCGACAAAGTGTATACAGTTCATCTTCTACACTAGCTCTAAACTCAAACCCTAAACCCTAAACCCAAACCATATACCCTAAACCCAAACCCTAAACCTAAACCCGAACCATATATCTAAACCATATACCCTAAACCCAAACCATATACCCTAAACCCAAACCATATACCTTAAACTCAAATCCTAAACCCAACCATGTATCCAAACCATAAACCCAAACTCTAAACCATAAAGTCTAAACCCAAAAGAGAAGGATTTCCGATTTGTGAAGAAACTAGTGGCATTGTCAATAAATTTGAGGGATTAGTAAAAACCACCATAAGAAGTAGAGGAGAAGAGGAGACATACACCAGTTTCACCATTTAGCAAAGGGATGATGGAGGTGATGAATTAGGAGAAAAAAATACCCACAAGAAAAAAAAAATACCCACAAGAATTGGAGAAAATGAAGAAGCGGTGGAAATAGGTGATGAAACAGTGATTGGCGACATTGCTGGAAGACAAGACATAGGATGATGTAACAGTACACATCGTTGTGTACTATTCTATGTTTATCAAATAGTATAGTTCGACAAAGTGTATACAGTTCATCTTCTACAATAGCTCTAAACCCAAACCATATACCCTAAACCCAAACCATATATCCAAACCATAAACCCTAAATCCTAAACCCAAACCATATACCCTAAACTCAAACCCTAAACCCAAACCATATATCCAAACCAATTACCCTAAGCATAAACCCTAAACCCTAAACCCAAACCATATATCCTAAACCCAAACCATAAACCCTAAATCCTAAACCCAAACCATATACTCTAAACCCAAACCCTAAACCCAAACCATATATCCAAATCAATTACCCTAAACCTAAACCCTAAACCATAAACCCTAAACCTAAAGGAGAAGGATTTCCGATTTGTGAAGAAACTAGTGGCATTGTCAATAAATTTGAGGGATTAGTAAAAAACCACCATAAGAAGTAGAGGAGAAGATGAGACATACTATACTATAATCATTAAATAGTAGAGTCGTGTAGTGTAAGAGGATACACCATTAGCAAAGGGATGATGGAGGTGTAGTCGGAGTTGATGAAGTAGGAGAAAAAATACCCACAAGAATTAGAGAAAAAGAAGAGATAGTGGGAATATGTGAGGAAACAATGATTGGCGATATTGCTAGAAGACAAGACATAGAGATGATGTAACAGTACACATCGTGGTGTACTATTCTATGTTTATCAAATAGTATAGTTCGACGAAGTGTATACTGTTCATCTTCTCCACTAGCTCTACGCATCTTCTGCTTCTTAATCCATATATATTGGATAGTAGCAAAATTGTAAACCCAAACAAAGATATGAAGAAAAAATCAGTGGTGGATATGATTGAGAATGAACAGAAACTTGTAAATATAATTGAATAATCACTTGGTGAAAAAATTCAGAAACTTGTAAATAATCATTGAATAAAAGAAAAAAACAAAAATCAAGTGAGAGTGAGAATGAACAGGAATAAAAGGGTAGTTTTTGTCATTATATATATTATATAAAGAATATCGTAGCACCCGTTTACTATGGTTACCGTCTCAATTCTAATTGTACTATAGTCATGCGTCCAAATTTCCCTATATATATATGTGTGCTTTAAATATAATATATTAATTTAGAGTTCTATATATTTATCTATTGTTGATAAGTCGTGGGACCATTTAATTAACTATTTAATGTGATATATTTTATTACTTAAATTAAATTTTAATAACTAATACACCCTCAATTTTATATTGTAAGTAGTTTTAGTAAAAAAAAACTTTGTTTCAAAATATAAGTAGTTTTTAACATTTCAATGTAACTTTTGCATTTGTTGTTTATTGTGTAACCAATAAAAATATGTTAGCTTTTTTATAATTGGTTGAGTTCATATATTAAATGATACTTTTTAAAAAGTAAAATTTTTTTTTAATATCAGTGCTTTTTTATCTAAAGCTACTTACAAATTGAAATGGAGAAAGTATAAATTTTAATTAGAAACTTGAGTTTTATTTTGTTAGTGGTCCAGACAGAGAGGCACTGGGGACAAGCGGAGGAAGAGGAAGTGATCTCGGTAGGGAGGTGCCAGCTGTAAGAGACCCAATAAAACAAGGTAGAGAAGTGGAATCAGCTCCCGAGGAGGGGGAGATTCAAATGGAGAAGGAGAGGACCCAGACGCCACCGTCTCAAGAGTTTCAAGATGCACTATCCAACACTCAGGCAGAGGGAACAGAGGTAATATCGGATCCTGTAGATGTGGATAATGGATTGAATGAGGTTAGAGGTTTGACAGGGGATAAGGACGATCTGTTAGAGGAGGAGTTAATGGATATAGATGAGATGAACGCTTATCTCCTGGAACATGGAATTGATATAGATGCGGAGAATTATGATCATGAATTTTCTGAGGAGGGACTCGATGAGGAGATAAGGGAGCAGGAGGTTCTAACAAGCATACTGGAGGAAAAGGCAGAGGTTGGTAATGAGAAGGAAGCACACTTGGTTGACAAGGATATGGCTAAAGCTGAGGGAACCAAGAAGAAGGGGGGCAAGCCAGCAGGAAGCGCAGCCAGCACAGCAGTCAGTACCAAGCTCAGGATTGCTAATGCGCTCCGATCACCACGCAAGCGGGCACCAGCAAAACCAGGAACTCGACAGGGAGGCAACATCAAGCGCATGGAGGAGAAGGGTATGGCAAACCCAAAAGATGGCCATCAGAAAAAATAATTTATGGATAAAGTATGCATAATAATAAATTCTTGCAACCAGACTAGGTTTGGCAAGTTGGTTTTTTTCTTTTGTGTTTTCAATTTTTCATTAAGCTATTTGAGTAGATGTACTCTCTTTGGTATTCAGGTTGTTTTGGTTATTTGTTTCATGCCTTTCTTAAGGCCTCTTGCATTGTTGCTTTTAAGCTTCATCAAAGGAATAAAAGTGGTTGTTTTATTTTATTGGTACGGGTGGTGTGTGGTGATATTAAGATTAATGCTTGGGAACCACTTTATTGTCTTCTTTGAAGTACTAGATAGAGGCTCGAGCACAGAAGCATGTGGGTTATGGAATTGGCTTATGGATTATGTATTGTCTTATGGAGTTTATATCTTTCAGGCAGGAAAATTTGGGACGTGTGGGGTCTCCTTAAACCCTACACAGTTCGGACGGTATTGGATGAAGTATTGGTTTTGTCCTATTTGGGGAGGACAGGATTGGTTTCGTACATGGCATTGTGATACAGGAATTATGGGCTTTTTCTTACGATCTGGATCATGGTCTTTGTCATGGAATATTGACTCAGTACTGTTTATGTTTATATGGAATTGGTTACCTGATTCTGATCACATCAAAAGTGTTGGGCAGGAAGGGAGGAAACGACATGAGAGGACATATGTATTTTTAAATTGGTTTCTACAAGTGGGACTAATGAATAATAGTAGTATTTGGGCTAAATGGCAGAAGGATAACGATGGAGTTAATGTTAATCAATGGGGTGGGTTTTGGTATACAGGTTCGCGATCAGGTGACATTATGGATAATAGTGTTGGGCTTCTCTGGTATATTATGCAGTGCTGTCATTTAAGAATAATGGAAATTGTGTTTCGAAGGGTCTCATTATACCCGATTACATGCTCGGTGGAGCCAAAAATAAGAATTAATTTTGATGAAAGTGCTTAGTTGGAATTGTAGAGGTGCATGAAGCAAATGGACGATAAGTTATCTTCGAGAAATATGGCATAATTATAAACCGGATTTTCTTTTTTTATCAGAAACAAAGCAAGATTTTGCTTTTTTTCACAGGTTTCAATCACATTTTGGCTATGATAATTTGGTTACGGTGGATCCTATTGGAACAAGTGGTGGTTTAGCCCTATTTTATAATAATGAGTATCAACTTAAGATTCTATACACAAGTAATCGGATGATTGATGTGGAAGCCGTTATATTGGGAAAAAAAGTTTTCATGACTTTTGTATATGGAGAGCCGGTGCAGAAATTGAGAGAACGAGTCTGGGAGAGATTGACTAGATATGGCTTGGCAAGGTCGGACCCCTGGTTCATTATTGGAGATTTAAATGAAATAACGGGTAATCATGAGAAAGATGGAGATAATCTTAGGAGTGCAGAATCGTTTGTTTCTTTTAATAATATAATTAGGAATGCTGGTCTGCTGGAATTCCCAGCCAGAGGAAATACACTTTCTTGGCAAGGGAGACGAAACAAAAAGATGGTTCGATGTAGATTAGACCGAGCTCTAGCGAATGAGGATTGGCACACACTTTTCCCGTGTTCTTACACAGAATATTTACGAATGGTGGGATCTGACCACAGGCCAGTGGTGGCATATATGGATAGTAAATTTCAAAAACGAAAGGCCCAGTTTCGATTTGATAAAAGATGGATTAGTCAGGAAGGCTTATTGGAAACAATTGAAAGAGGTTGGAGAGAAAGGGCAGTGTTCTGTTCGGAAAGTTCAGGGGCTTTTGTATCAAAAATAACCAATTGTCGTCATGAAATCTCAACATGGCGGAAGAATAATCCACCCTACGGAAAGGAGAAGATTGGAGAGTTACAAAAGGCGTTGGAAGAGGTACAAATGGATGACAATAGAACTCAGGAAGAGATTATAGAAGTTTCAAGGAAATTACAAGAAGCCTATAAGGACGAGGAGGAATATTGGCAACAAAAGAGCCAAAACATGTGGAACACAGCAGGGGATAGAAGCACGGCGTTCTATCATGCCCTAACAAAACAACGTAGAACTCGGAACCGGATAGTAGGTCTCTATGATAACAATGGTAATTGGATAGTTGAGGAACAAGGAGTGGAAAAGGTTGCTGTGGATTATTTTGCAGATTTATTCGAAACTAGTGATCCTAGTGGTTTTGATGATTTCTTAGAGGAAATAACACCCACAATTACAGCACAGATGAACGTTCGGTTGGTTAAACCGGCAACCGAGGAGGAAGTTAGACAAGCCTTATTTATGATGCATCCGGAGAAAGCTCCGGGTCCAGATGGAATGACCGCTCTCTTTTTCCAACACTTTTGGCACATAATAAAGAAGGATTTGCTGGATATGGTCAATGAGTTCTTGCGTACCGGGGAGCTGGATGAAAATTTAAATGTCACCAACATATGTTTGATCCCTAAAAAGGAGAGACCGACCAAGATGACAGAGCTTAGACCTATCAGTCTTTGTAATGTTGGGTACAAGATTATATCAAAGGTTTTATGTCAAAGGTTAAAGGCGTGTCTTCCACTACTGATCTCGGAAACACAATCGGCATTTGTACCTGGAAGGCTGATTTCGGACAATATTCTTATAGCTCAGGAAATGTTTCATGGACTGAGGACAAATAAATCATGTCAGAGTAAATTTTTGGCTATAAAAACGGATATGAGTAAAGCATACGACAGAGTGGAATGGAGTTTTATCCAAGCGCTTCTCTCGAAGATGGGATTTGCTTCTCACTGGATTCAGTTAATGATGGGGTGTATTTCTTCGGTACAGTACCGAGTACTATTGAATGGTCAACCAAAGGGACATATTATTCCACAAAGAGGCCTAAGGCAAGGGGATCCCTTATCCCCCTATCTGTTTATTATGTGTACAGAAGCTTTGGTTGCAAATATTAAAAAGGCGGAAAGGGAAAAATTATTGACGGGTATAAAGGTTGCGCGGGCTTGTCCACCAATCTCTCATCTACTTTTTGCAGATGATAGTCTGTTTTTCTGTAGAGCTCACAAAGAAGAATGCCAGACAATCCTTAGAATTTTGAAGGAATACGAGATGGTATCAGGACAGCAGATAAATTTTGAGAAATCATCAATTCAATTTGGTCATAAAATTGAGGAATCCATCAGACAGGAACTCCGGGATGAATTAGGGATACAAAATTTAGGTGGTATGGGATCTTATTTGGGAATTCCGGAGAATTTAGGGGGACCAAAAACTCAGGTATTTGGATATGTTCAGGATCGGTTAAATAATAGGATAAATGGATGGACGTTTAAATTCTTTACCAAAAGGGGAAAGGAGGTGATGATAAAATCAGTGGTCACGGCTTTACCAAATCATGTCATGTCTTGTTTTCGTATTCCGAAAACAGTTATAAAGAAGCTCACAAGTGCAGTTACTCGGTTTTGGTGGAGTCCGTCGGGTAATACAAGGGGAATGCATTGGCAATCTTGGGACAAAGTGTGTATACCCAAAGAGGACGGTGGACTGGGATTTAAGGACCTAACGGTTTTTAACACGGCCATGTTAGGAAAACAATTATGGAGACTAATCGAGAAACCAAACTCCTTATTCTCCAGGGTTTTCAAGGGACGGTATTTTCGGAATGCTTCGCCCTTGGAACCAATTAGATCGTACTCGGCGTCTTATGGATGGCGTAGTATTGTCTCTGCTAGATCTCTGGTTAGCAAAGGACTAATCAAAAGGGTGGGAACAGGTTCATCTATTTCGGTATGGAATGATCCTTGGCTCCCATCCACTCGCCCGAGACCAGCAAATAAAAATAATCACTCTCTTTATCCAGATATTACGGTGGATGCACTTATTGATGCAACATCGAGAACTTGGAATATTCAGGCTATAAGGACATTGGTGGACCCACAAGATGCAAAAATAATTGAGAGTTTACCACTGAGTAAATCGAGGTTAGATGACCGAGATGGGTGGCGTTTTACGATGAATGGAAAATACACGGTTAAATCTGGTTATCAAGTGGAGAGGATTTACCCGGATAGAGATCGAATACTACCAGAGTATGGTCCTTCGGTCTCTATTCTAAAAGCTTTCTGCTGGAAGATCAAATGTCCACCAAAGATGAAACATTTTCTATGGCAAATAATTTCAGGATGCATAGCGGTTAAAAAGAATCTTATGGCTCGAGGGATGAAAGGGGATACAATTTGTGATAGGTGTGGGGCTCCCGAAGAATCCATAAATCATGTATTCTTCGAGTGTCCACCGGCACGTCAGATATGGGCCTTGTCGAAGATTCCAACTAATCCGGATATCTTCCCGACACAAGCAATATACACAAATATGGACCACTTATTTTGGAGAATCCATCCGGAGCTGGACGTTCATCAGTTTGCATGGATTCTATGGTATATATGGAAAGCACGAAATAATAAAGTGTTTAGTAATTTGGATATGGATCCAATGGATACTCTTAAATTGGCAGAAACGGAGGCGTTATTATGGACTGAAGCTCAAGCTATAGAGCCGCAGGGCGTTGATCGTGGCAGATCACTGACACAGCCGATAATCCCAACTATACCAGGTAGATGGTGTTTTACGGATGGTTCATGGAAAGAAAATGAAAGTTTCTCGGGACAAGGCTGGTATAGTACATTGGAAGGTTTTAGGGACTTTTGGGAGCGAGGAATACGAGAGCGAGTAGTTCGCCATTACACTCAGAAATGGAGGCTCTTATTTGGGCTATGGAATGTATGAGGAATTTACGACAATTCTCAGTTACTTTTGCAACGGATTGTTCTTAGTTGGTGAAGATGGTTTCGGAACCAGAAGAGTGGCCAGCCTTTGCAAGTTACTTAGAAGACATTATCTCTTTGAAAAGAAGTTTCACAAGATCAGAGCTCCTTCATATACCACAGACACAAAATAAAAAGGCGGACAGCTTAGCACGCAGTGCAAGGAAGCAATCGTCTTTTGTCGTCCATATGGATTCGGAGCTACCAGTTTGGTTTACAGAGTCTACATGAGTCTGTGTTTGCTGACAAAAAAAAAAAAATTAATTATAATAAAATATTTTAAAATCCAACAAAATCCTACCAAAAGTTTCAATATTTTTTGTAAATAATACATTATTATTTCATAATTAGTAATGCAATCTTATTAGAGATTAATGATAATTAATTTTTTACATAGACAAAAGAAAATACAAGTTATATGCTATTTTATAAATATTATAATTATCTAATCTATTAATTAGAATTCTATATTTTATTTACTGTTGATAAGTCATAGTAGGACCATTTAATTAACTATTTAATGTGACATAGTTATTTATTTACAGTAAATCTTAATAATCAATAAAATATTAATAATAATTCAATTTTAATCAGAAATTTGAATTTCATTTTATATATAATAAAATCTACTGAGAAAATTCTAACATAATCCTACCAAAAGTTTTAATATCTTTTATGAAATATACATTATAATTTAGTAATTAGTAATGTAATATTACTAGATTTTTTCATAAAAGAAAAGAAAATAAAAATTATATGTTATTTTATAAATATTATAAGTATCTAATCTATTAATTTAGAGTCTTATATTTGATCTACAGTTGATAAAAAATAGTTTGACAATTTAATTAACTAAAAAATTATACTATTTCATAAATATTTCTCATTAAATTAAATATGAAAATATATTAAACTAGTAGATTAACACCTTTTTAAATAGTTTCAGTTTAATAAATTATCATTAATCGTCAAAATGGGTTAAAATTTATAAATTATATTTTTTACAAAAACTAAAAAATTCACATAAGTTAAAATTTTGTATCTAAAAATATATATTATCATTATATTTATTTTGAAACCCACAGCAATATATTATCTATAGATAATTATATACAAAATATAATAGTATATAACTAACATTTAGTTCATGTATTACTTTACCAAATATATTAATTTCGAATTTTATATTTTATCTGCTGTTGATAATCATAGTAGGACCAATTAATTAACTACTTGATGTGATGTATTTTGATTTACAATAAATCTTAATAACCATAAAATATTAATAATAAATCAATTTAATTAGAAATTTGAATTTTTTTTAGTTATAATAAAAAATTTTGAGAAAATTCTAACAAAATCGTACCAAGATTTTTAATATTTTTTATAAAATAATACATTATCATTTCTTAATTAGTAATGTAATCTTATTAGAAATTAATTGAACTTTTTCATTAAAAAAGAAAAAAAGTATATGTTATTTTATAAATTTAGAGTTATATATGTTATCTATTGTTGATAAGTCATAATAGAATCATTTAATTAACTACATTTAATTAACTACATAATGTAACATATTTTTTACATTAAATCTTAATTATCAATAAAAATATTAATTATAATCAATTTTACTCCAATATAGACAGCGGTGAACCTAGGTACATTAAGAAGGGTGCAGGTGCCCCCACTAAAATTACAACTAAATTTAAATGTACCAGAATTTATATATATCTTGCAGCTTAATGGGTTTTAAACCTTCTGTTTGCACCCACTAAACCAAGGTTCGAATAGACAAATACCTTTTTTCTGTGTTTTTGCCCCCACTAATTATATGTTCTAGATTCGCCACTGAATATAGAGATTCTTATTGGAGCAATAAAGTGTATGAAAAATCTACGACAATTTATTGTTATTTTTTTATTGTTATTTTGTAACAGATTTTTCTCAGTTCATAAAGATGGTTTTGAAAACAAAAGAATAGCTAACCTTTGCAAATTACTTACAGAGCGTAAAAATTTTGAAAAATATTTTTCAATAACTCAGAGCTCAACGCAGAATTCAAAGATAGACACTATTGTACACAATATAAAAAAGCAATCGTGGTTTGTTATGTTATCCATGCTAATATTTATGTTTACAAAATCTACGTTTTCTGGTTTACGTCGTTGACAAAAGAATTAAAAAGACTCATTTTGTCTTTAATCAAACTGTTGTGAATGTATATCTTATTAATGTCCAATATGTGCTCCTTATATAGGAAGTTGCAATGTCTGAAACCCTAATGAATCAGTTACAAGATGGGATACTAATGGGCCAAAGCATAGTAAGTATCTTATAGATAAACATCCATCTGAACCAGTCGGTTTATAACACAAACAACTTTTTTTAGGCTCAACAAACTCTAATACACACTTCTGCACTCGAACATTTTAGGCTATATGAGTTTTAGTGGACACACATTACTAAACCTTTTAAGGGAGGCCCATTATAGGCTCATATGTATTACATTGTAATCAATAAGCTAAATGATAAAGCCGAAGGTGGCATTGGTTTACAGCTGTGAAATAAATCACGTTTAACGCATTGTACGGAAGAACTACAGACGCTTTGATTCTTCTGGGTTTCAAATCTTTGATGTGATTATGAAATTATTAAGTAGACATATACATCATCTAATATGAGAATAGGCCTAAAGTTTGCAATATAAGTATACTTGATTAATAATTAAGAAAATGTCTGTGCAGTGCAACATTTGCGTGTCTTTGCATTCATGCATTGTACTATATTCAGGGCATCAAAATTATATTTTAACATTTCTTAGTGTACATTATGTAAAGTTGTAAACATTGAAAAATATCTACTATTCGTTCAGAAGAGGTTTTAGCTGTCTTTGATTCGTTTGCTTTGTGTACAATGCATATTAATATTAATTACCTATAGTAACATTCCATAGATCACAACGTTCAAAAGAAAAACTTTCCATAGATCAGTTACAAAAAAAACTTTCCATAGATATTTTTATATAAAGGATACACAAATCAAATCAAGTTTGAATAAGTGCCTATTAGTTTGGAAGCTCAATTGATCCAGTGATTTGACAAACACTTTATTAATGCGTCTATACCATGAAGTCTGAGTTTCCTTCCCGAAAAATGCGGAATTATGCGAATAAGAGAAAAAAATGATTACAAGAAATCTACAGCATGGCACAAGTAGTACCGTCAAGCGTTGGATCTCATAGACCGGCTCAGGTGATGTAGTCATGCGTGAATCCTCATACGAGAGATATAATTATCGACTGTAGAATCGTCTGAAATATTTATAATAGTTGTAATATCATAATTATTCAGCGTTAAAAATGCCTATTAGTTTACATCTTAATTTAATAAAATTATTTGCCCCAAGAGATTTAATATACTAATAATATCATATATTTAACGTATCTCAGTATCCTATCATTATCTAAGCATCCTACTTAACTAAAAGAGAAAAATTTAGAATAATCTTTTTAGTTTATTTTACAAAATAACCCTAAAAAAACAAAACAAGATTTCATTGAAGGTAACTATACATTTATACATATAAATATATAATAAATTAATCTAAATTTAGAGTTTAGAGTTAAGGAATAAGGTTTTAGGGATGAGGCTTTAAGAGTGAAGTTTCAAATTTCTTTAAAAATATATATATTAAAATTTCAAAATAAATAGACATTTTAGTATTTTAATGATTTTTTTACGACAAAATTTTAAACAAAGCTATTTAAGAAAACTCCCCTAATTTGAAACAAATAATTTTATAAAAATACATTTCATACTGGACAAATAATTGAATATAGGTAGATAAAATAAGGTTTATTAGAAGGTTTTCTCTCTCCTTTTCTCTCTCTCTGTTCACACATCTCCATCTTTCACAAAGATGAAGTTGAAAAGAGTGAATCAATTGTGTTTTTTGTTTCTGATCTTTGATCAGATATTTAGTTTTCGGGTTAACCGATTAAAATAACTCTGATTTAAACTCTTCGAGTAGCCGATTTTGTTGTGTTTTCGACATAGATCAGAGCTTCTCTTCATAACTTTTCTTTTATCTCTGATATTGAGTTGATTAATAAAGTTCCTAATTGCTTAGTCGAATTATAAAATGTAGCTTTCAGTGTTATTTATATCCTCACCGCCTCTACTCAATCGGAATCGCTCTCTTGACTAGGTAATATCGAACGGATCAGAACCCACAATCCTCAGTTGGCACGCATCTCACTACAAGAAAAATGGCTTTTCTTAGCGGACGAAAAACGCTATCTATCAATACGATAGCGATTTATGAAATGATGTATCATCGTCCGTGATAATAGTCAAGCACTTTAGATAACGGTTTTTTGTGCCGATATCTTTTGTTCCGTTACAATAGCACTTTTTTATCTGCAATTAAATATTCTTTAATAGCATATAATTTTCGTTATTATTTTTTTATTGAAATTAAATATATATATATATATATATATATATAATTTTTTCGTTTAAAAAATGTAATATATCAAAATTATAATTTATAAATTAAATTGAATTACAAATTACAACTGGTTTACATGGAAAAAAATAAACCAAAACTAAACCAAGCTTAAACCTAAACCTATTTGCTAATTAAACCTAATAACAAAACACACCATCTTCAAGCTTCTTAACTCCACCGCCGGCAACCACCTCCATCAACGACAAACTCTGCCATGGATTCAGCACCTCTTCTCACGACCACCAACTTCTTCGTCGCGTCATCGCCACAAGCCCCATGCCTCCACTCTGCTCACGACCAGAAGATTCTCCTTCGCCTCCTCGCCACAAACCCAATGACCAACACTGTGTTCCTCTTCCCCTGTCTTCTCTGTCTCACCGGAGAGAAGCTCGGGCCGTCATCTCTGGTGCTCCGCCTTGATGTCTTCCACCTTCCCTGTAACATCCCGAGTTGTGATATGTGAAAAAGGCTTAAGAGAATTGATTTGGCTACCTATGTCACCAAAGTTGACTTACCTTTTCCGTCACACATCCGTTTAGAACTCCAGAGTTAAGCGTGCTTGGGCTGGAGTAGTGAAAGGATGGGTGACCTATCGGGAAGTGATTCGTGATACCGTGTAAGTGAGGCCAAAGCACGGAGAAAGGTCGGGTGGTGATTGCAGGGTCAGTAAACAATGATTTCGAGCCTTGGAAAATTAATGACCGACCGTCAGATGGGATGGGGCCCACGGGCCGAGTGAGCGGGCGTGGGTGGCCCATTAGCCGTGGGCGGTCGGGGCGTTACAAGTGGTATCAGAGCTGGTTAGCCGTCTCAGTTCTGACCTGAGAGGCGTCTTGAGACCTGTTGTGGGGCGCAACGAGGACGTTGCGTTCTTTGAGAGGGGGTGAATTGTAACATCCCGAGTTGTGATATGTGAAAAGGCTTAAGAGAATTGATTTGGCTACCTATGTCACCAAAGTTGACTTACTTTTTCCGTCACACATCCGTTTAGAACTCCAGAGTTAAGTGTGCTTGGGCTGGAGTAGTGAAATGATGGGTGACCTATCGGAAAGTGATTCGTGATACCGTGTAAGTGAGGTCAAAGCACGGAGAAAGGTCGGGTGGTGATTGCAGGGTCAGTAAACAATGATTTCGAGCCTTGGAAAATTAATGAGCGACCGTCAGATGGGATGGGACCCACGGGCCGAGTGAGCGGGCGTGGGTGGCCCATTAGCCGTGGCGGTCGGGCGTTACATTCCCACTGACGCTCCTATGCCATCTCTGTTTATATAACTTGCCATCTCTTAAGGATCTGGAAAGACAATATATATTTCTCTGCTACAAAATCTAAAAAAAAAAAATCTAACAGTAGGGGAAGCGTTAGGGTGAGAGAGAGAGATAGCAGGGGAACCGTCGGGAAGGTCTGTTGTAAATGACAAAGCTTCGGGGGGGATGAACCATAGGGACTCTCTAGCTAATGAGAAGAAAATACTTTGTTAATTTTAGTATCGAACAAGAGAGAGTTTAGGAAAAAAAAAGATATCGTGAGAAAGAGATTGATCTTAGACACAAGATCAAAACAATCAATGGCCAAAAATTGTAATCCTAATTTTGATAGATTAACCAATAAAGAGAAAGGATAAGGATTGAGTAAAATTGATTTGTAACCATTGGATTAAAAGCAATCAATGGTTGAAAAGTAATCAATCAAAAACTGTTTTTATTTAATAGTTGTTTTAGCAATTATAATTTTATTGTTAACTAATTTTATGTATATAAAAATTAAATTATCATTTACATCTATAAATTTAATGATATATAACATTAACAAAGTGCAAAATTTCATTTTATCTGAAAATCCATACAAATGCATTTATATAAAGTATATTTGTAAATAAATTAAAGATTTATAAATAATTAGTTTAAATTACATATGTAAATAAATTTAATATTTTATGATTTATAATTTTAAACTTGATGCAATAATTTTATAAGTTTTTATTTCGAGTCTATAATTTAATGTTTGGAATTTAGAATTAATGTTTAAAATATAAGGTTTGAGGGTTAAAAGTTTGGAGGTTTTGAATTTAAAATTTGAGAGTATTTTTCTTAAAGATTGATTTTTGAGTTTATATTTAAGAGTTGGAATTAAATTTAAGTTTTGATATTAAAACATTAGAGTTAAGTTTCATGTTTAGAATTTAGGGTTTAAAAACTTATTGAGGGTTTAGGGATTCAAAAGGCAAACATAACGTTTATTTATGTTTTGCTATTAAATCCTAAATTTTCATAGCGTTTCTAATTATACTATTCTATCATAATGTTTCTGAAAATACAAACGCTATCTTAAAAACACGGGTATATCAACTATAACATAATCGTAAAAAACGCTATACTTGTCTGCTATTAAAACACATTTTTCTTGTAGTGTCTCCTGGATGAGTTTAACAGAGATACATGTGTGCTCCTCTCAGAAGCTGATGAAGACTGAAGATGAGAAAGGAAGGCGGCGGTGGGAAGCTACTCTCTTCAGTATCGGAGTCTAAAGCGGTGCTGTTCTTATGGAGTTACTATAAAAAGCGAGCTTTCTTTCGATTTACGGCGAAGATACAAAGAAGATGAGAAGCTGCAGCACGGTGGAGCAGCTTTCCGGCGAAGGTTAGTCGATAAGGGATGCATGATAGACATGTGTAGTAATACATGTTCTTTGGTTCTGACGCTGACTCTGACGCTTGTCAAATTTGATGAGATCAACTGCTTCTTATTTGGTTTTAGAATTGTATTTTCCGTGTACACTTTGGGATATATATGTTAATATTTTATGCCTCATACCTTATGTATAGTCTAGTGGGTTTATATTTCTTTTAATGGAAAACCAAATCGTTTTGGTCTAATAGTAAAGGGGTTCTAACTGGAGTTTCCGTCCTGGATTCGAGTAGCATTGGCAACCAATAGACACCTTAAGTGGCAAAAAACTTGGTTTCTATGGGCTTCGTGGGATTAGTCTTTGGTCTAGAAAGCTTTTGGGATTTTCACGGTTATCAGAAAAAAATCTTTTAATGAAAATTGGATGGACATATATCTTTTAATGGAAATTGGATTGACAAAAAAAAAAGAATATAGATAAAATCAAATAATATATAAACAAACCAAAAAATAAGTTCTCAATTGTTTCAGTTAGTCCATCGAATATAATATTAATGCTAGCTATTATATTTAAACACATGTGACCATTTCTTGATTTTATTGAAAAGTGCTAATATTGTATTATATAGTCCTTCCGTTTTTAAATAAATGTCACCTTGACATTTTTCACACATATTAAGAAAGTGACGGAAATATATGTAAGTTGTTATTAATTATACCTCTCTGACCAATAATATTTGAGATAAATAAAATTATTTATAAAATCAATATAGTTTGCAATTAATTTTTAGCTGAAAATAAGTACTCTCTCTGTTTCTAATTGTAAGTAGTTTTATTTAAAAGCACAAATATTAGAAAGTTGTTATATAAAAATATATCATTTAATCAATTAATTCAATCAATTATAAAAATCCTAATATTATTTTATTGGTCACACAGTATCCAATAAATGAAAAAAATGCATTAAAATATGTAAATTACTTATATTGTAAAACAAACTCTTTTTGCTAAAACTATTTACATTTGAAAACAGATAAAATGTAATTTACATTAAAATTATAAAGTGACGATTTTTATGAAACAGATGGAATATCTAATATCATTATTGTATTTGATAAAGTCATGAAACCAGCAAAAGTAATATCATGAAAGTCATCATCAAGTCAACTACCACCGTGCATTATGGACGAATGTGCAATATTCAAAACGTCGGACTGCTCAAACTTACTTATACAGCTCATTTAATTTGAATATAGTTTCTTATATAAATATACACAAAAGTTAATCTCGGCTTAAGCAGAACCCGTATATATCTGAAGTCTGAACTATATGGAATAGTATTATATAATATATATACACGTCGAAGATGTAAAGTTTAATAATGTGCTCATCCTCCAATGAAATTAGGTCTTTACCAAATACAATGTAATAAATTCAAAACTTTGACTATTTGGCCTCTTTTCATGGCACCACTCCACCACCATTCTCCCTTGAACGTTAAGTAACCTTTTATACTCTTTTATTTGCCTCATTTTCTCAATTTGTTTCACAAATCATATACACAAAACTCGCACGTATACGCCAAATATTTTTTTTTATACGCCAAATATTACTCCATACCATATCTTATAAATTAAATAAAGAACCTGTACTTTGCTCTCTTAAAAACTCGACACATGCTGTATATAATTTCTTGGAGATTAACAAAATACAACCTTCAAGTTAAATCTGAAATCTCATTTTTTTTTTCTCTCACAATTTCTCTTATTATACATCTCTCTCTCTCTTCTGTCTCTGTCTCCATGAGCTCTATTGCTTCTTCTTCATATATTTCATCTTTAAGGCCATGAAGAAACACCCTAAACCGTGTAGTTTCCTTTTCCACATCTTTATACTCTCTTTGCTATTTGTCTTTCTTCTTGTTTCTTTTGCACATACGACCTCGTACAAGCGTAAAGCCGGCACTGGTCTCGGTCATAAGAGAATTCTAGCAAGTAATTTTGATTTTACTCCGTTTTTCAAGAACAAAGATCGTACTCAACGTCAGCGTAGAAGCTCGACCGAAAAAGAAACTGAATCTTGGTATAATGATGAGGACCGGATCGTACCTAGCGGTCCAAACCCTTTGCATCACTAGCTAAAAGGGTTTTAAAACTTTATTTGATTCAATAGGTTTTTGTTGTTTTTTGAATAATATATTGTTGACTACTACATACATGACCGTGGATCATGAATCTATGTTGTGAAGTGCATTAGATTGATGTAACCATTATATTTGTGTATGGTTTCTTGGTTTGCAAAATGGGGCTCGTTATCCTCTATCAATAGCTTCAGTTTTTTGTAAACTAGCTAGTTAAAGTTCTCTCTGCTCTCACTACACTGATTCTTAAGATATCCACTGTACGTAAGCAATTTATGTGAATGGATTGAGACAAGGTACGTACAGCGTTAATCTTTTGTCTGAATATATTTTTCTTTTTGTTATTATGTTAAATTTATTGGTTATAAATTAATAGTTTTATAAGTATTTTGTACATCTTCTATGTTTTTTATTTTGTTGTGAAATTGAAACTAGTGTCTTTACAAAAGATACTACTTTCTGATAATAAAATTTAATGATCATATGTGAGAAAATATTCTGGTACTATATAAAATTAGATCTCTAATATATAGTTCAATATAAGTTATTTAATGTTTTAGTTTGGAACTTTTTTTCCTTAAGATATTTAGAATGGCATATAGTTGGTATTGACATTTAATTTGTAGAAAAAATGGTATCCATAACCGATCTTTCCAAATGTCAACAAAAAGGTTGTGTTTGTTCACTAGCCATTCAATTAAAATATAGCGCCACGAATAAAGGCGAGTGCATGTTTGTGTGGTATGTGGTTCGATTGGATAGCCGCTTCAAGAATAAATTTTCTGCGATAAAATCTACGTCTTGCGTCTTGCGTCTTGCGTAGAGTGAATTTTTATGATAACTATTTAAAATATATAGTATTGAAAAATGATATCAAGCCAGTAATAACTCGGTTTTATTATGGGTAATCATGTCGGTTTAACTACATGTTTAGGTTTTGTTTAAAAAAAAATAAACTACGGGTTTAGGTTCGGTTTGGTTTATTAAGGTCTAAGAAACTCTTAACCAAAGTCAATTCATAACCAAAGTCAATTCAAATTAGTTTGGTTTGATTTGTGTTCGATTTTATTTCAGTTTGGATTGTGTTCGATTAAGTTTTATTGTAGTTTTGTTTGTGTTTGGTTTGTTTTAATTTGGTTTTGTTTATGTTTGTTTAATTCAATCGAATTGATTTTTCTAATATTGTTTTAGTTACAAAATATAATTTATAAGAACATAAAATCTATCTCAGGTACATTTAAAATATTTTTACCATTCTTTCTTATTCTATTTTGATCTGATTTTGTGATATAATTTTTACCAAAGAATTTAAAATATGGTTTTCTGTTTCCTTTGAATTTATTTTCTGGTTTGATTGTCCTCTTTAGAGATTTTATCTTGATGATATATTTCTTGGTTTTGATTCTTTAGTGTGTGTGAAAATCAGAGAAGAGATGTGGTTTGCGGCATCAATGAAAATTGTGTCGGGTTTTGAGTTGGAACAACTTACGAAGTCTTTTCCAAGATTTGTAAGCTGCTAAAGAGTAAAGTTTTTTTAAGTTGTGTTCTTGAAGTTCTTTTCCGATGTGAATAACTTTTAAATTATCTGATATTATTTAGATTAGCCAATTTTTAGTTTTATTTCATTATTACATGTTATAAACACGTATCACAAATTGTAACGGTTAACAAATTGTTAAATGTTTATATACATAGTTTGTTAGTTGATACATTGTTGAGACATGATTTGTTAGTTGTTATATGAGTTATTATCCGATAAATATTTTGTTAGTTGATATACGACTTAAGAATAAATGATAAGTATTCACTATTATGTACAGTATGTTATTAATTCCTGTAACATTAGACTAACCGTTATAACTTGTGCATATGTAAATATAACTGCTTAACCAACTATCTAACTTAAAATAATACTGTACTGCAATCGGTTTTTCATAGAAGATTATAACATGTACAATCGTCAAAGCGGTTTTTGATCATTCAACTAACTGTGCAGTGGGACCCTTTAACACATATATTGCTTACAAGTAAATAAATTGATATTATCATTATTATTAATATTACACCTACACATAAACAAGCTTTTTGTGTATAAGCGTCTTACATATGACAAATCCATCATGTTGCTCAACTTAAGCCGGCCCCATTTAACATATTCTCATTTTATTATAACGTATTCTCATGTTGCTCAACTTAATCAACTATGGGTCATGCTTTTTATCAAAAGGTTTTCATTAATTTTATTTTTGAAAAATGGTTTTCATAACTTTGGACGGTGCTATGTAGTTTTATTTGATATATAATTACAAACACTTGTGTAAAAATAAGAAAAATAAAGATTCAAATGTTTATGTACGAATCTAAAACATAATATTATAAATATGAATTATGAATTTAGTTGAGGAAGTGTAATGGTAAAAGTATTTTTATAATGTTATACAGTTAGAAAATCCAAATTATAAGTTCATTCTATAAGTTATTTTGTTTTTATCTTATGTAAATAGTATGATTTTGCTTTTATAAGTTGTTTACTTTAATTTAATGAATATTAATATAATAAATTTAAATTAATTATGTACACCAAAAATACAATAAATGTTAAGCTATGCATAAAATTTGAAATAAAAAAGCATAGGTTTATTTATTGTTTGTAAAAAAAAAACAAAGTACTTTTAATGTTAAAAGATAAGTATGGAAAACTTTAAAATTTATAGGTCTTATTCCTATCCCAAAGTTCATATCAATATATATCTTTTTGAAAAAAAAAAAAATATATATATATACTGTTAAATCGATACTACTAACCACATTTCATCTATTCTAATAAAAGAGGATTATATTCAATTGAGAAATATTTAGTTCAGTTATTTACAATCCACATATATATAATTCAAATTGACTTTTGAACTGTACTTAGATATAAAAGTTAAATTTTTCAAAAAAAAATTAAAGAAAAATATGTCCGCCCTTTAAAAGTTTATCAAAATTTAAAGAATCACAAATCATATAGTTTATTCAATTTATGTACTATTTAAAATATATAAAAACATTGAATCATTTTAGAAAAAATATAATCAAATTTAAATAGATGTTTATCGGCTAACCAATGTCGGATCGTGGGTTAGTGACGGTCTTTAAAAAATTTACAGGTTTAGCTGGCTTTTAAATATCGGATTTTAACTAAGTCTGAACCATATTACATATGCCGGATTTACCCGTTTGACCGGGGACCTGTATCGAATACAAAAGCGGGTCTGGATTGTCTACAACAGCATAAAACAAAGAAAAATATGATTAAAAACATATATAAAAATTAAATTTCTAAAAAAATGTTATCAAATCTTTATTACTTAAGATTATTAGTTGTCGTATATATATTTAGTCACATTAGGTAATTCCATAAGTTTTATTTAAGGAAAGATATATGCGACCAATGTAATGCTAGAGAGTATAATTTTTAGACTATAGTTTATATAAGGTGCTGTAGAATTCTTTGAAATAGGATTTAGAAAGCATACACAAGTGACACATAAGATGAGGTCCTTTTTTAATTATTACAAAATTGATGTTACATCTTTTCAAAAGATCCCTAATTAATATATAGAAGATATCTTAAATTTGACTCCTAAAAAGATAGAACAAGACTTAGGTTCACCCCATAGGTGAACCTTTAAATTCACCACACCATTTATGACTAATCAAACTGACATGTAGATAATTAAATAAAAAATATTAAATTTATTTAAAATTAGCTAAAAAGAATAATGTCAACTCTAAACCCTAAATCTTAATTTCTAAACCCTATACATTAATTCTTAAATCCAAACCCTATACCCTAAAGCAAAATTATATATCCTAAATCCAATATCTAGACCCTAAACCCAAACCATAAACCTTAAATTTAAACCCTATACCTTAAACCAAAATCCTAGACCATAAACCCAAACCGTATACCTTAAACCCAAATCCTAGACCTTAAACCCAAACTGTAAACCCTAAACCCAAATCCTATATTTAAATTTTAGGGTTTAGGGTCTAGAATTTGGATTTAGGATATACAATTTGGGTTTAGAGTTTACGTTTTGAGTTTATGGTATAAGGTTTGGGCTTAGAATATACGGTTTGGATTTAGGATATATGATTTGGATTTAGGGTATAGGATTTTGGTATAGAGTTTAAGTTTTGATTTGGATTCTAGGATTTGGATTTGGGGTATAAGATTTTGGTTTATGGTATAGAGTTTGGATTTATGAATTTATATTTAGAGTTTAAAAATTAAGATTTGTGGTTTAGAATTGACATTATTCTTTTTTAGTTATTTCTAAATAAAATTTAATATATTTTATTTAGTTATCTACGTATCAATCTGATTGATCATAGAAGTATGGTGAATTTAAAGGGAGTGAACGTAAGTATTGTGCTTGTTATATAGTCTGAGTTCACGAATAGTTCTATTGTCGTGATTAAGATCGTTTATACCTGTTCGTCGAATGCTCTTTGAACTTTCAAACATTAATAGTATAATTCTAAAGAAAACGAATGTTTCAAAGTCTCAAAAATTCATTGTCCATATATGAGAAGATATCAAAATATATTTTAAAGAACACTAACGCAAAATTGACCGGTTCCACGGGTAACCCAACACCTTTTTCTTAAATCTCGTCGACGCGTTTGAACTTATTTATTTATATATTCGTTCATTTCAGACAATATGAGATGAATCCGCCTGGAGATATCGTCTTTGACTTTGACCCACTAAAACAAAAAAAAAGAAAAAACTCTGATCGTATTTTTCCGGCGAAATTATTATGTACCGTTCTACGCCGACACATAACTCTTCAAACA
Organism: Raphanus sativus; assembly: GCF_000801105.2. Classification (NCBI taxonomy): domain Eukaryota; kingdom Viridiplantae; phylum Streptophyta; class Magnoliopsida; order Brassicales; family Brassicaceae; genus Raphanus; species Raphanus sativus. The sequence continues at coordinate 22,092,598 of NC_079511.1, read as the reverse complement.
AGGGTCTAAGCGTGAGCTATCTCGTTTCTCTAATGGTACTCTGCGCCAGGCATGCGAATCGCCTCTCCAAGAAGCTAAAGCCGAAGAAGCGCACGCACTACGAAAACTTCGGCGGCCGATGGAATCTGACGAGTTCGCCGATGAGATTTAAGGCTGACAAGGAGAAAACGGCGGCGATGGAGGAGGAGGAACATGGCCTTTGGCAGAGAGAGATTTTAATGGGCGGAAAATGTGAGCCGTTAGATTTCTCAGGAGTGATTCACTACGACCGTAATGGACGGCAGTTAAGAGAGATGCCACCGAGGTCTCCACGTGGCACTCCATTCCCAGTTCCCCAACCCGTTCTTAAGACGGGTCGCCATGAACGGGTCACCGTTGGACATGATAGGAACGAATGATTTTGAAGCAGCAAACAGATTATGTCTATGAAGCATGTTATTATTGTAATGCCTTTTATTCTAAGTTATGTTACAACATTTAAACTTGGGGTTCAAAGTCCAAACCAACATGCCACACTAATATATACTCTTGCTAAGTCAGTTGCTACTGTAATCTGATCATTCCCTTTAGAGATTAGCTTTTATGTTTTCAAATCGCGTTCATGTTTTAAGATATTTACGATATATCGAAAGTATCCGTAGACTGCGTCAGCCAACTTTCAATCATAGCATAGAGCCAGTAACGGTAAAACAGCTTTTCGTTTTTATTTGGTTATTTAAATTGTAGCAAAAGATCGAGTTTTATTGGCTCGATTAAAGTTTGGTTGTTCATTTTAATATTGACTCGATCCGCTTTATTTATTTAATCTGACGTAGTTCAGTTTGACTGGGTTATGTGTGGAAACTGAAAATGCTATTTATACTTTGCTTATCGAGAACAAGTCAGCGGTGAGTAGCCCAAAAGCTATTAAAATGAGAGGCAATGTCCAAAACGAAAAAACAAAACTGAAATAAAAGTTGCGTTTCCACTCTTATTATTTCTTCTTTTTTTTCAGTCTTACTATTTTTTTTTGTAAATAACGTAATTTAATTTAGTTACTAGATATGGATCCCCGCAACCGCGCAGATGTTACTTTTATTTTTATTTATATAAACATTTTGTTTTTATTTCAAGAATAGTGTATATTATAATCACATATATTCAAATGTGTATATGGATTTTTCAAACATAAGTATGTGATTCAGTTTGTTCAAGAAAAAAAATATATGATTCAATTTTCTTGTTTTTCAAAAAATTAATAGTTTCAAAATCTAATATGTATTTGTATCTTCTTTTATACATTTTTGTTTGTTGACTTAGTGTTTGATTATTAAACTCATGAACATATGTAAAGCTGGATAAATAGAAAACTATTTCCATTTCCAAAGATATTGTAAAATTTTACAAAAAATAAAGTTTAAAAATAATCGTACTTAAATCTTCTCAGATCATAATTATAAGTATAATGTAATTAATTAAAAATTTAGTATTTTTGGTTTTTTCAAATCAAGTATTAAAAAATAACACTGACATATATTTTAAATAAATTACATATGAAGGTATACTATTAAATATAAATTTCAAAATCTATACTTAATTTTAAGATTTCAAATTAAAATGTATTTTAAATAAGCATAAATTTCAGAAAAATATATTCAGTTTATCTTGTTAAGATATTATTAGATTACTAAGAACATACATTTAATAAAAAATTAAGAAAAATTCTAATTTAAAAATCACACATATACTGAGTTTTACTTCTCTTTTAGTAAGGAAGATTCAGAGGAAAAGAATTTTTATTATATACAATTATTATACCACTATATACTATATAATTTCAAAATAATATAGTACATAGTGAAAGCTTAATAGACTAAATAAACTTACATAAAATTATTAAATGTAATATTTAAATCAGCTAAGAAAAATATAAACTTAACAATATATTAATTTTAGGAGTGGGCGTTCGGATACCTATTCGGATTCGGTACAGGTCTGTTCGGGTTATTATTTTTGGGATCAAAGATTAGCCTCATTCGGATATTTCTAAATTTTGGTTCGGATTCGGTTAGGATAATTGACGGCTCGGGTTCAGATAACCAATATAAAATATTTTTAAAATTTTAAAGTTTATTCTATACTTTAATTTCTCAAAATCTATAAGTAAAATAATATTTTACATATAAATTTGAATTATATATGTAAAAATACCTAAACTTAAATATAAATTGGTTTGGTTTGAATATCTATATAGAGAATCAATAGATATTTTAAGTGTTTTGGTGTTTTGAGTCTATTTTAGCTATTTTAAATATTTATTTTTGACTATTTGTATATATTTCGACAACTTAAAAGTATCTTATATTAAATAATTTTTTGACAACTTAACTTAATTGCATTTTGTAAAATCTTATTGGTTAAAAATATAAGAAATATAAAATTACAGAAAACTACGTATTTTATAACTAAATTTTAATATGTTTTATTAAAAAATATGAAAATTCTAAAATATGTATCAGTGCATTAGTTACTCAAAAACTGATGTGATGACTATTATTATGTTGTTATATACAGTGAAACCTCTATAAATTAATAATGTTGGGACTACTACACCAAATCTATATTTTTTATTAATTTATAGAGATATTAATTTATCGATATACAAATTGAACCAAAAACTCAATTTGAAACTATAAAATTATATTATTTTATAGAAAATTTTAGTATATATTAATTTATAGAATATTAATTTAAAGAGGTTATATTGTACCTTGCAAGTGATAACCAAAAACATTGCGGTTGTTAGGATTATAGGGTCTGACCAAAATAATAAGTTAAGTCTGATGAAATTAGTTATCTTTATGTTAGGTAGCGGGTTAATATAGCGCAAGTATAGGAATCAGATAGTGTGTTGATTAATAAATTGATTTCACATATTTAATTCAATAAGGAAACAAATATACGTTTGTTAACCGAAAGATTTGGAGTGATATTAGGCGTGGATGGAAATATTTGGAGTGATATAGTAAGGCATATTATTAGTAATGTATAAATGATAACTGATTTCTAGTTAAGATTCATTTACAGTATTTAAAAATCACATATGAATAAGAAGTCATAACTTCTTTTTAATATATAAGATTCGTAAATCGAAATAGATTACTTGCCAATTTTTATACATATATGTGATATTTGATGTATGGTTAATTAAGGAAGCTAGTGGCTGTCTCCAAGGCGGAAAGAGGTTGTGAATGTAAGATCTGAAATTTCTAGTCTTTGAAAGAGAAGATTAGGCCATAAATACATGCTTATGATCGACTTTGGGTTTGTGGAGTTGTTGATGTTCAATCAATATTTGAATCTTCCAGCTAAGACAACTTAAAGCTGAATTTCAAAGCTTAAATTGATCTCAGTATACATCATTGATGATCATACCAAAAGAGACGGAACAAAACTAAAACAACATAAAAATAAAAACAGAAAAGTAATTTCTACATGAAACCAAACTGTATACGGGTAAAGCTTTTCATGCACCAGGTGCTACATCTTTCTGCTTGCCATGGAAGTATCCACCAGCATAGTCTTTGACATGAGCAGCCGTGTCAAAGATCCGACTCCGAGCATAATCCACTTGATCTGACCCGACAGGGTGCATGCCTTTAAAATACCTATACGTCCACGAGATCAAAGCCGCCGTACCGAATACCATTCCAGCGAGGGACAAGAATCCGGTAACGAGGAGGAACAAAGGGATCCATATAGGGCTTGAGATGATGATGATTGGAAGGAAAGCGATGAATCCGAGGACGAAAGCTGTGACGGTGATTCCGGTGAGTAGGAGGAGTATTCCTCCGGAGATGAAGAATGCAAGGAGGCCGAAGAGTTGGCCAGAGTGATTAGGAGCTTTTGATTGTAGCTGACGGAGGAAGGATGCTACTGGATGGTTAATGTTGGTGCTGCGAGGCACGGTGGTTGAGCCGTACATGGGTCTGTGTTGGATGTCGCTAGCCATAAACGAGATAGCAAGAGAGAGGGATGAGATAACAAGATTGAAAGAGAGAGAACATAAAGGGTGAAACAAATGGAGACATGTTTCGGATTTAAAGGCGCATGCATGCAAACACGTGTGGTTCCGGTCATGTTTTTTTACTGGCTTCTTCTGCGTCTACCCGTTGAAACTTTTACTGGTTTAAGTTTTTTTTCCTATTCTTTTCTGGTCAATATTATTAGTTAAATCTGGTTTTTGGTCCTGGAATTTTTAGAAATGTAGGTCTAACTGGTGACTATCTCGGGAATAATAGGAACAAAAAGGAAAAGAATAGATGAGAATAAAATTATGGGAATGATGAGGAACGGTTATTCCATATCAAATTTGGTGAGGAATAAATTTGTTCTTTAATTCTCTACAATAAAAGGAATGAGAAGGAATGAAAAAGAATGACTATTCCTAATGAATGATAAATTTGTTAGGAACATTAAGGAATGCATTATTCCTCTTCATTCCTTGGTCACCAGTTAGACCCGTAATTTTATTCGTTTTGCAAAAGTTAATATAAGTAAGTAACTATTCGTTATCCATGACTTGCGCTACTTACCATGAGTCCATGACCGTAGTTCATGGTTTTAAATAAAGACGAGTAGTTACATATTTGTTAGTTTCTTTTCAACCAAAAAGTTCTGGTCTATCTAGCCATATTCAAAACAAATCCATTCCTACGAGATATAAACATAATATTCACAAAACCTGGAGAAACTTTTACCAAAAAAACCTGGAGGTGTCGATCACTAATAAATTAATCCGTATAAATTTTCGGTTTATTTGATTTCGTAGAGCATATTGTTCAGTCACATCGTTGAAGAAAAGTGGAAAAAACAATTATTCACATAATATATAAACACAAACCAAACTGAAATTTACATAAAGTTACACATTTCAGAAACTAATAAACATGGTTAGATGAACTGGACGATTCCAGCTCGAATGGCAATGGCTGTATCCACTGCAAATCAGGCTCTGGTGTGAACCAGATTGGTCGTTTTGACTCGTTCATTTTTCTAAATGTGATTGATATTCTGTTGAAAAACCCGAGTAAAACACACATAAATAACACAAACAATGTTGTTAATAAAAGAAAAACCAATCAAAACTACCTTTTTGTGGGAACTTCAGGTACACAATGCTTAGCTACATTTGCTCCATTCCCGTTTAGCACAAGCACTGATCTGAAACAAGTTAAACAAAAATTTTCTTATACAGTTCCAACAGCTGACATAAATTTATTTTTCAAGCAAAATACATATATAAGATTTACCCAACTGGAAGCGGTAATAAGTATGAACCACCCGAATAATCACCGTTTTCCTCAAGTTTGAGGTTTGATCCGAATAGGATACTGCATTCGCTAAGGAAAGAAACGGTGCAGAACGGACGAAGAAAGTCGTGATTATCTACATGAGGAGGTATGCAATCACCTTCATCATAGATGTTGACGACACAACAATCAGGTACACAAGTTGGAGGCAGAACATGCCATTTAACCAACCTTCTAATGATCACTTTGAAAAGAGAAGGTAATGGATCAACAGTTTCATGTCTAAGAATCCCAGCCGGGATTCCATCTTTGCTCTGTCAAAATGAGAAGAAAGAAACAAAAGTTCTATTACAAAGAACGAGCTCTACTACTAACTGAAGGAAAAGACAGATCAATAACAAGTTTAACTGCTTACTGTTCGGTAGTTGAAACAACAGCCGAATTGAATAGCTGAACGTCCTTTTCCTTTAGGAGTAAATGCACGCTCTACAACGAAGAGAAATACAAGAGAAGTCTTTTGTAAAGCTTTTGGCAAATCGAAGAAAAAACAAGGAAAGCTTTAGCTTCAAGCTAACCCTACTTACTTATTTCTCCTTTTCGCGCCTTTTCTTGTAGCTCACACACGTTTTCAACTATCATTTGCTGTTCCGCTGCACTAAAAATATCGGTATGCAATTCGATTCCCTCCAGTATGTTCACCATCTCGCCATTAACTTTCTCCAAGCAAAGAAAGTCTCTTTTTCTCTTCACATTCATCACTTGGATAATCTCTCTCTGCCCCCTAGAGAAGTTATGTTTCTCAAGACTCGCATCTCCACATGCATCTTCCTGATCCTCCAGTGTCATGTCAACACTATCTACTGAAACTTGTGTTAAGAATCCAAAAAATCATCCGGATTTACCAAGAATATGATCATCATAGACTGTGCCGTTTCCATCATAATCATAATCATCAATTCATATTGTTATTAATTACAGGTTTCTTGTAATTTTATATTAATCACCATTGAATTTGAAAATAAATCAGGTTCCTCTATATGCATACCAACTAAATGCTATTACGGTTCAACTAAGCTAAGCAAATAAAAACTGAATAATCTGATCCAAAAAATCATAAGCATATATATAGGTTAATTTTTTTCTGAAGTAATGGTTATATACGCCTTTACCTTGTTCTAGAGAGCAGAATCGATGGGAGGCAACCTTGATTTGTGAAGCGCTCATTGATTTCAATCGATCAGAATGGGACAATTAAGATCATAAATTTGAGTTTGGTTAAAAAAGCGTTAAGGGTCAACAGATTGGATATTTTGACTTTTTGTTTAGGTCGCCCAAGTCATAATCAAATTGTATGCGTATAAGCTATCGCATGTCACTGTAAGAATTGGGTTTTGACTTCTGAGATCTGACCAAGTCATTTCGCTGGAAATCTTCAATGAGAAGTTACTAACCAAATGATTTTATTTATGTTTTATCATCTAAAAGGGGATGACAAAAAAATTTTTATAAAAGGCTAGTGGCTTTCCTCAAATTTTAACCTGTATGATCATTTGACTTAGAAGGCTTGAACACAAAACAAGATGTCCACGAGATTTGGAAGAGCAACCAAAATTGACTTGTTTATCCTTAGATAATGTTGACAGCAAATAAAAAGCAGACTAGGATATAATATTATTATCTTGATGCACAAGCACATTTGACTATTCGCATTTTCTTGTGTGCCAAACATATGAGCCGTAAGTGTATGTCCCTCTATATATATATCCACACATGCATTGGTAGTTTTACAATTCATCAAAGTCTCAAAGCAATCTAAGCAAAAATGAAGAGAGAAGGTCGTCAACATGGCTTCGTTCGTATCGGGATGATTCATCCGTCGGGATTTAATCCAAGACCCTCCAACCAATTCGTGAACCGGCTTGATTCACCACCGGCTTTTGGAGAATTTACCAAAGTTCCATCAAAACCTACTAATCATTCAAAATCCACAGGAAAACGTGAGCGTTCCAAGTACAGTAATTGCCATGTATCGCCGGCTATAAAGTCTGCGGACAAATCTAAGGGTCGCCAAAAGTTAGAGTCGACAGATTGGTGGGTTGATGATAAGCTAGACCGGCTCACCGGGTCGGATGCCTCCTCTGCTAGAGATATTTTGGATACATTATGTGGTGAAGATTATGGTGGTCATGCTTATGATGATGACGATGATTGTTAATCATTTCATCAAGAAACTTGAAAGTTGTTATTTTCTTATGTGCTTGAGTTAGATAACATATGTAACAATAGTTACAAAAAAATTAAACAGCTATTCGTTTGATTTTATATTATTACAATTAATTAAACAATCACATTAATTATATAATAAAACTTGAGATTTTTTTATTTATGTTATATTTTATTTTCTAAATGACTATAAAATATAAATTACTAAAACTGTTAAAAATCTCACATTAAAAATTTGTGATCGACAATTTTTTTTTTGGTATAACAAAATACAAATGATCATAAACCTATATAAATAAATTTTTTAATTTAATAGATATTCAGTTTAAGAATATTAAATATATTTTATCTTATTATAGTATTTGTTAGTATACTCAGGATCACTGATAAACAGATTAATTAATTTTACCAATCATAGTTAATTTATCTTATATTTATGAGTTGTGGTTGCTTCTAATGCTTTTGTTGCCATTTAATTTTTCTTTTAATTCACTACTATAATAATTTTTTGATTCCAAAATTATATAATATTATAGTTTAATTATTATTAAAGAAGATTTTGATACAAAACAGAATTTAATGCATTAATTGTCAATACGGATACCAAAGTTATATATTTATAGATAGTTTAAATTAATTAGTTAATTGTAATTAAAAATTATATTTAATTTTGATAATTAAAATAAAAATAAAAATAACATTTGAATATATTCTACTTGGGGTGGGCTCAAATGACTGTACATATTCTACTTTCATGACTTCACATAAAATAGAGATAATCATGCCATACATGCAAACTGTACAAATATATGTACTGTATATATAAAAGTCAGAAGATTTTTTTCCCAGAAAACAACTATCAGCTATTATGAAGATTCGTATAGGATAAAAAATAAAACAAAATTGGATAGTACTTTGAAGCTTTTAAAGAGAAAATAATGAAAATCATATAAATAGAGCCCTTCATCAATAACTAGAAAATAACATAACATATTTTCTTCTCATCAGATATAAAACTACAAAAATTACAATGGATATCACAAAAATCTCAATCACTCTTTTCTTAGTAATGACATTGGTAATTTCATCCAACTGTGAAGTTCTGGCCGCATCAAGTATAACTTTTCTTCCCAAAAAATTCATTATTTTATTATTAGTATTTTTTAACTTTGAACATTTTGAAAGTAGTACTTGTTAAAAATATATATAAATATACATATATGATAGAATTTGCGATAACCATTTATATGGATGTGTAAGAACTTTGATTTGCCAAAAGAAGAACAACTATTATTTGGATATGGTATATATGACTATAATCTTAACCTTGGTTGTTTATAGGTGAAGTAAGTAAGACAACAAACAATGGAGAATGCATTTACGAGGAACTTTGTGAGATGGGAAAGTCCAGAACTCATGAATGCTTGGTTAAGTGTTCTAAGAAGAATAAGAAGTACATAAGAGGAAAATGTATTCCAAAAAATCCAGAATATGGATATTGTTGTTGCACAATATAAATAATGTTATTATAGTATAATGTTGTTTTAAATATTATTTTTTTCCGCTGGATAACTTATTAGATCATTATATAATCTTTAATCCTAATAGATATAATGATCAACTATCTGCAACATATGTAATATCGATGAATAAATTTACGGATAATTATTCCACGATGAACATAATAACTGAACCATGTATATAGAGTCATAGCCACAGACTGATACACAAACCAAACCACTTATAAACATGCATAAAGCTTCAACATCAAATAAACATGTTCTTAAATAGTCACAACAAATGGAAAATCCAAACCAAAAGAATTATCTTACGCACAGTCACAAATCTGTCTCGGGCAAAACAATTTATGATTGTCATTACAAGACACCTCATTGTGCTGTAAGAAAATATTAAGAATCAACTTTGAAAAATAAAATAAAAATTATATAAGAATCAAGTCCAAAACCAAACCCATAACAGAGAGAAGTAAATGAGTCAAAAGTAAATAACATTGAAGAAGAGAAACTAATAAAAGTTATAACACTCTTCAAACAACCAACAACAATTTGACTGACCACAAAAAAACCATTCAGTATAAACTGAATTTCAGGATGGTGTAATATAGGATATTTGAGATGTTTTTTGGGCATTGGTGTTGGAGTTTCTAGAACAAGTCGAATTTCCTCTTAAGAAGATCTTGCTTCCAACGAGGTAAGTTGTTGAATGCTTCTTTCTCCATCCCAAACACACTCTGGAACTCTTCCTCAGATAGATAAGCCTTTGATCACCGCAATGAAAAGAACGGTAAGTTAGGAGATAAGGAGAGTTATACAGTTTCATACACTACACCGAACCCGGTAACGTCTCGTGATATCCGCTTTCCTGAACCCGCTGACCTGGATGAGACCTCATGCTCCCCTCTGTCGTAATTCACGTACACGGATTTATTCTCCTGGAGTGTGTCGGAGGCCTTCTCAGCAGCTCGAGGACGACAGGCGAGGCGAGGGAAGATTCTGGCGGAGTGATGAGGTGAGTAACGGTTGACATTAGAGTAAAAGCGGGGAAGGAGGTTCTGCCGTAGAAGTATTAAAGTGTGAAGTTGTTCCATCCTGTTCTCTTAGTTACTACCATTCTTTATAATTCCATCCATATCATACCAGTAAAAAACTTCATTTTTGTTCTTAGTACTCATTCAAATGTATCTCTTTTTCTTGTCTTCAAATCTACATATAATTTATCAGCATGGTTCACCATTTTGTCTTTTTTTTTTTGTAACACCAGCATAGTTCACCTATCATCCATTTTTATTGGACTGACATTGTGTACAGATGAGTTTGGGTACCTTGTCACATCTTGCTTCCCAACTTTAGATCCAACCTTACTTACACCTTCTTAGAGCACCATTATCCTAAAGATCCATTTAGAGGTTCTTAATTTTTTTTAAAAATATTTTTTAGTGGTAAAAGTGAATTAGGAGACTGCACTAAGAGACCCTGCTATTTTTGTGCTCCAATGGGAGTCTCCTATTAGGGGTTCTCAAAATAATTCAACCAAAACCAAATAAAGTCTACAGTACCTCACACAGAACGGAGAAAAAAAGGAAAAAGGGAAGCCGTGGGAATCAACCTAAACTCTGAGCCAACTAGTTTCATCTTCAAGTCCAGCCTTAGAACCTATGGGATTTTATTTAGGCAATGGATTCGAAGTTGGAAAAACTTTAAATTGAGACAAACCATAGCGCCTTGAATCTTTTACGAGTTGTTCCAAGACACAAGGCTCGTGTTTAGCTCCATTAGACTCATTCAAACGTAGAACGAGCTTCTTGAGTGTTGGCAAGTTCTTCATAAAGCATCTAGCCAAATACAGTTCTGTAGCTTCCTTAGTGACCGGGCTTTCTATTTCAACAGATTCAAGAGACGATACCAAAGAACGAGGCAACCTCACAGTGGAGTGTCCAGTTATCGATGCCACTGGATAATCAATAAACAATTCCTGCAAAAACACATATCTGACACAAGTCAAATCCAGGACCGACCAGATAAAAACCTTTACTAACTAAAAAGTTTGTTACCAATGTAAAGTGTTTCAGATTGGGGCAGCTCTCAAGAAGCAGTGGCAATAGTTCAGGGGGTGCGTTTAAGCACACAGTGGCGCGGAGACGGGTCAAGTCATGAAGTTTGGGGAGTGTGCACATCCGATCCATTTCATATATAAACTGAAAGCAAAGAGAAGAGCATACACAAAGTGAGAGGAGATAAAAAAAAACAATGATAATGAGAAAGTTTTAAAACCTTATTATATACCTGCAGAGTTCTCCATGACATGGTCATATCTTTAACACCTGAAAAATTGTTGAAAAAATTGTAGATGATCATTTCCAACATGATATTACTCTTCTCCGCAAACTCGACATCAATATCAACCTTTAACGACGACTCAGCCGTACTGACTATCTTAAAGCTTATGTGGGCTTTGGGTTTCAGCTTCACTTTAGTTGGGCCGACTAGAGTGGGCTTCGATTTGAATCAGCTGAGAAGAAGTGATCGAGCTGGACTTGCACGTGATCACTTAAGCCCGTAACTCTACTGCGACGTCGTCTTGACTGCGACGTTAGGAGAGGCCGTTATAACGGACATAATGGCAACAACGATCTTCATCTTCTTCACTCGCGAGATCTGTAAACAGAGAGAGAGAAGAAGTGAGACGAGAGAGCTTCACGAGAAGAGAATCAGAGAAGGAGAGCTTTACCGGTAGCTATTTCAACAGGAGACGGTGGTGAGGAGTCTCCGACGTTGATCTAGCCGAGGATCCGATTATCTGTGGTATATTTCGGAGGTAACAATGCACAAGACTACTTCGTTGTATTTAGATCTCTGTTGTACGAGTTGTTACCGAAGCTCCATACTGATTCTAGTGAAGTTGAGGGTACCGATCCCTCCCCGGACATTAGGCAACAAAGTCCGGGTGAACAATCGTCTTTTGCATTTCTCTTTTGTGTTTGATCACCTGCACACAAACGAACGAATCGATTAGCTAAAGGATCATAAACCTGAGAATTGAATCAAGATAAGCATAAGAAATTACCAACAAGTGGTATCAGAGCTGTGGTTGCTTGCTTGAGGTTTCTTGATTCAGGTGGAGCTGGTTGATCGAAGGGAGAGAGTCGTATGGAGAAGGATAAGGATAAGGTTGAGATGGATCCCACACGGGGTCGCTTCCAGATGGACAAGTTCGACGGGAAGGGAGACTTTGGGATGTGGAAGTATAAGCTCCTTGGTCAGCTTGAGATTCAGGGGCTTGGTTCAGTTCTTGAGGAAGGAGCTACTCTCTTCAAGACGTCAGAGAAACTGGAAGAAGGAGCTGATCATGTTCTTGATCCTACAAAGGTTGCCAAAGATACGCGAGTCAAAAATCTTATGGGAACCTGTCTCAGTGATATGATTCTACGTAAAGTGATGCATGAACCTACGGCTTATGCAATGTGGAAAGCTCTAGAGCGTGACTATCAGACTAAGACTCTACCTAACCGGATCTATTTGAAGCAACAGTTCGCTAGTTTCAAAATGGATGAGTCTAAGAGTATTGAAGAGAACATGGATGGTTTTCTAAAGTTGATCAACGACCTATCTAGCCTCAACATTACAGTGAGTGATGAAGATCAAGCTATACAGTTACTTACCGGTTTACCTCCAGAGTATGAAGCGCTTGTTCATACCCTGAAGTATGGAACCGGCAAGGATACTCTCACTGTAAGAGAAGTTGTGTCGTCTGCCTATGCCAAGGAGATAGAGCTGAAGCAAAGGGGTGTTCTTGGGAAGGCTGGGAAGTCAAATGAAGGTCTGTATGTTGAGTCTCGTGGAAGATCCAGCAAGAGGAGTGGTCGTGGAAACAGTAAGGGTCAGTCTGGCAGAGGCAGATCCAAGTCTCAAGGCTCACGTGCTCAGTCTAAGCCGAGAGCCAACAAAGATGGGAAGACAGCCTGCTTTATCTGTAAAAAAGAAGGACATTGGAAGCGTGAGTGTCCTCAGAGACAAAACAAGTCACAAGAGTCTAATGATTCAGCAAACACAGTTTCAGAACGGAAGCAGCCTCTAGTCCTAACTGTGAGCACCTATGATTCTAAGCTAGAATGGATTCTTGATTCAGGTTGTTCATTTCACATCACGCCACAAAGAGATGTATTGTTTGATTTCAAAGAAGTTAATGGAGGAAGGGTCCTCATAGCAAACAATACTCAGTGTGAAGTAAAAGGAATCAGAAGCATCAAGATTCTAAACTCTGATGGGATGGAAATTATACTTACAGATGTGAGGTATATGCCGCAGATGAGTAGAAACTTGATATCGTATGGTATGCTTGAGAAGTCTGGGTGTTCCTACAAAGGTGAAGGTTACAAGGTTGAATTCTTCAAAGACGGTGAACGAGTGTTGTCTGGAAATTATCAAAACGGGTTATATTACCTTCAGGGGACGGTTGCTAAAGGAGAAGTGAACATCGGGAAGGCAGAACCGAGTGTCCAGGCTTGGGCATATAAGTGTTGCCAATATGAACGTTTTGATAAAGAGAGGATACCTGCAAATCAAAGAAGTCAAAGGTTTAGCTTTCTGTGAAAGTTGTGTTCTTGGAAAATCACATAAACAGAGTTTCAAGAAAGCAAAACACACAACAAAGGGTATTCTAGACTACGTTCACTCAGATTTGTGGGGATCTCCTTCTACACCAGAGAGTCTTGGTGATTGCAAGTATTTTGTGAGTTTTATTGATGATTACTCAAAGAAAGTCTGGGTTTACTTCCTAAAGACTAAGGATGAAGCTTTTGATCGTTTTAAAGAATGGAAACTGGAAGTTGAAAACCAGACAGGAAGGAAGCTTAAGTGCTTAAGAACAGACAATGGTTTAGAGTTGTGCAATCACAAGTTTGACAAGCTGTGTAAGGAGTCTGGAGTTAAACGACACCGTACGTGCACCTATACGCCTCAACAGAATGGAGTTGCTGAGCGTATGAACAGAACGATTATGGACAAGGTTAGAAGCATGCTCTCTGAAACTGGTTTGGGTTCTGAGTTCTGGGCTGAAGCTACTTCAACCGCAGTGTATCTGATTAACAGAACTCCAGGATCTAGTATTGAGTTTGATATTCCAGAGGAACGATGGACAGGTGGGAAGGTGGATTTGTCTCATCTAAGGCGTTTCAGGTGCTCAGCATATGTGCACAGAGTACAGGAGAAGACAAGTCCTAGAGCTGTGAAGGGTGTGTTTGTTGGTTACCCTTTTGGGGTGAAAGGCTACAGGGTTTGGATTCAGGATGAGGGAAAGTGTACTACGAGCAGGAATGTTGTGTTTCGAGAGGATGAATTGTATAAAGATACTCAGAAAGCTGAGAGTGAATCTGACACTAAAGGAACTAAGAGCGACAGTAAGATGAAGAAGAAAGTCACTTTCAGTAGTGATTTGATTCAGGGACCGTCATCAGGAAAAGTTGAGATTGGAGAGTCGTCAGGTTCAGGTGGAGTTTTCACAGAAGTGTCAGATGAAGAGAGTGCTCAGAGTTCTACAGATTCAGAAGAAGGTTCAGATGATTCAGACTCAGATTTGGGAGGAGGAATTGTTGTCAGTTCAGGAGATTCTTCACTTGACAACTATGTGCTAGCTCGTGACAGAAACAGGAGACAGAACATTAGGCCACCATCAAGATTTGATGATGCAAACTTAGTTGCATACGCATTGAATGCAGCAGAGGAGCTTGAGATTGATGAACCTAAATCTTATGCAGAAGCTATGAAAACTAAAGAGAGAAAGTTATGGAATGCAGCTGCTAAGGAAGAAATGGTGTCTCTTGATAAGAATCGAACTTGGGATCTAATCGAAAGGCCAAAAGATCAGAAGCTTGTGGGGTGTCGATGGATTTTCAAGTATAAACCTGGTATTCCTGGAGTTGAGGATCCAAGGTTTAAAGGACGAGTGGTGGCTAAGGGATATTCCCAGAAAGAAGGGATAGATTACAACGAGATTTTTTCACCAGTAGTGAAGCATGTGTCTATTCGAATTATCCTATCTTTGGTGGTTAACTTGGATTATGAACTTGAGCAGATGGATGTTAAGACCGCTTTTCTACATGGTGATTTAAATGAAAGGATTCTCATGGAGCAACCTGAAGGGTTTATAAAGAAAGGAGATGAGAATAAAGTTTGTCTACTAAGGAAGTCCTTGTATGGACTTAAGCAGTCACCAAGGCAGTGGAACCTAAAGTTTGTCAGTTTCATGATGAAACAGAATTTTATCAGAAGTGAATATGATTCGTGTGTCTACATGAAGAATGTTAATTCTGATGATGCGATCTACCTACTGCTCTACGTGGATGATATGCTAATTGCTTCAGGGAGTAAGTCAGTTATTCAGGCTTTGAAGGACAGTTTGAGTGCTCAGTTTGAGATGAAAGATTTGGGAAAGGCGTCGAGGATTCTAGGAATGGATATCACCCGTGACAGAAAGAATGGAATTCTAAAGCTATCTCAGTCTAAGTATTTGGAGAAGGTGTTGAGAACGTTTGGTATGATTGATTCAAGGCCAGTTGTTACACCTACAAATTCGAGTTTCAAACTAAAGAGTTTACATCCTAAGGAGAGGGCAGATGAGTATGAACACATGAAGGACGTGCCATATGCAAGTGCAGTTGGCAGCCTTATGTATGCGATGGTTGGTTCAAGACCAGATTTGGGGTTTGCAGTTGGATTAATCAGTCGGTTCATGTCTCATCCTAGCAGGGCGCATTGGGAAGCAGTGAAGTGGGTTCTACGCTATGTGGCAGGGACTTATGAGAAGTGTTTGACATTCAAGAAATCTAAAGAGTTCAGAGTTGAGGGGTTTTCTGATTCAGATTACTCTGCAGACCTAGATAAGAGGAGGTCAGTTTCTGGGATTGTTTTTCAAGTTGGGGGGGAATACCGTGTCCTGGAAGTCAGGACTACAGCCAGTGGTAGCTCTCTCCACTACGGAAGCAGAGTACATGGCTTTAACTCTAGCAGTTAAAGAAGCCATTTGGTTGAGGAATTTTGTTACTGAGTTGGGTTACAAGCAAGACAGTGTAAGGATACACTGCGATTCACAAAGTGCTATTGCATTATCTAAGAACGCAGTGCATCACGAGAGGACTAAACACATGGATACTCAGTTCAATTTCATCAGGGATATTGTGTCTAAAAAGATTGTCAACCTAGCGAAGATACATACATCTAAGAACCCGGCAGATTTTCTAACTAAGTGTTTACCTGGCACTAAGTTTGAATTCTGCTGTGAGGTTCTGAACATGTGCTGAGAAGCACAGAGTGTCTCCAGGTAGCTCCGTGGTGGTCTCACAAACATAAAAAAAAAGAGGATGTGTGTGTGAGATTCATTTTATAAAATAAAAAAAAAAGGAAGAAGCGAAGAAGGAGTTACCTGTCGAGATACAGAGGTCGTGGCAAGGAGACCTCAGAGTTAAGCGTTTCAGGTGGAGACATCTTTTGGAATCTGTAACGCAAAAGAAAGGAAGAGTCAGTTCTGTTGATTCTTCAGGAAAGTTCGTCTGAAGCTTCAAGTTTCAGTATTCATCGGAAAAAGAAAAGTTCTAGAAACTTATCTGGTTACACGAGTGGAGTAAAGACTGAGGCTTTGAAGGTTTCTTCAGTGAGTCTTTTCAGATCTGTTTGAGCTACAGCTGAGCGTGTTCGTCCCATGCAGAGTCGTCTGATTTAAGCTTTTGTTGATTTTTCTTCTGGGGTTTTCTGAGGAGTTTTAGATCGGGGGCTGAGCTGGTTTGATGATACAAGGATGAGAGGGAGTGGTTTACTGGGGAAGCATGATTGATTTCGCTGGTTTGCAGCGAAGGGGAGTCGATTGTTATCGGAGGCGACGAGCATCGCATCCGACAGACGAAGAGAAGAGAGAGAAAGCATGAATCGAAGTCTAGAGCTTTCTCGGTTTGGTCTGAAACCAAAAAGGTGGAGATTTGTGGGCTTTGGGTTTCAGCTTCACTTTAGTTGGGCCGACTGGAGTGGGCTTCGATTTGAATCAGCTGAGAAGAAGTGACCGAGCTGGACTTGCACGTGATCACTTAAGCCCGTAACTCTACTGCGACGTCGTCTTGACTGCGACGTTAGGAGAGGCCGTTATAACGGACATAACGGCCACAACGATCTTCATCTTCTTCACTCGCGAGATCTGGAAACAGAGAGAAAGAAGAAGTGAGACGAGAGAGCTTCAAGAGAAGAGAATCAGAGAAGGAGAGCTTTACCGGTAGCTATTTCAACAGGAGACGGTGGTGAGGAGTCTCCGACGTTGATCTAGCCGAGGATCCGATTATCTGTGGTATATTTCGGAGGTAACAGTGCACAAGACTACTTCGTTGTATTTAGATCTCTGTTGTACGAGTTGTTACCGAAGCTCCATACTGATTCTAGTGAAGTTGAGGGTACCGATCCCTCCCCGGACATTAGGCAACGAAGTCCGGGTGAACAATCGTCTTTTGCATTTCTCTTTTGTGTTTGATCACCTGCACACAAACGAACGAATCGATTAGCTAAAGGATCATAAACCTGAGAATTGAATCAAGATAAGCATAAGAAATTACCAACAGCTTCTGAAATGGTAGTAATCCATGAGACTCAGATACTCAAGTTTTGGTGCATCAATCACAACTGAATGTACAACAGCATCAGCAGCATTAACATGTTTTAAAGTGAAGCTCTTAAGCGACGGTGAGTAGACACGTAAAACTACCACAAAATCATCTTTACTAAGGCATATCTTCAAAACTTCAAGAACCGGAGAGCAGGAGAGCAGCGCCTCTGCAGCCGCATCACTAGGCATAACAACGTCTTCCAAGAACATGATCTTGAGACAAGGCAAGGAAAGAGAGTTCAAATCATCATTCAGCCTAACAAAATGGAGCTTTAAGCAGACCAATGCTTCACAGACGGAAAGTGTTAACCGTGTCCTGAAGTCATCAATGCTATGAGGTCCAAACCTATTCTCGACTTGGAAACCTTCAAGCTTCCTCATATCCACTCTGCCTAGACAAGGCTCGTAAAGAGAAGAATCACCACCAAAGATGTCGTGGTCAATGGTCAACTTGAACTCACGCAAGAAGTACTTGCCTTGGAAAGCAAGAAACTTATCGATGAAAGCCACACAGACTTGGTCGTCTGTGAAATCAGAGCTGTCTAGTTCTAATCTAGGGAACCATCTCCAGATATGTCTCCAACTAGAGGATAAAACACTTGTCTGAACCGCTTGCTCAGTGGTGAGAAAGCTGAGTATGTGACATAGTAACGGGTCAGGTCAGTGGCGGATCCAAGAATGCATTTAAGAGGTGTCAAAATAAATCAAAAGTGTCATTGGTGAGGTTCGAACCTGGGTTAAGGGGTGTCAACAGGGGACTTTTACCAGCAGATCTACTGAATTTTCAATGTTTTTGGGAACAAACTATTTTTTATACTGATTTAAGGGGTGTCACCTGACACCCTATTGACTCAAGTGGATCCGCCACTGGGTCAGGTAATAAGCTTATCATTTCTTCCCCTCTGATAACTACTCCTTGTCCCTCTCCAACTGAACTAGACGAGACGCCTAATAACATTTGCTGCATTAAAAATATCGGTATGCAATTCGATTCCCTCCAGTATGTTCACCATAGATGAGAATCAGAAGAAAAGATTGAGATAGAGGAGCAGAAGAAGAAGACGAGGGAAAGGAGAGAGAGAAGATACAGATATTTTTGTTATTTGATAATTTGATACCATTCATCAAAGCATTTAGTGATTACATAGTAGGGTATAAAATGGGCTTTAACCCTTACTCAACCATAAACGACATTAGCCTAATAGGCCCATTTCCTCTCTTCCGTAGACTTATCAGACTCGCATCTCCACATGCATCTTCCTGATCCTCCACTGTCATAGTGTCATGTCAACACTATCTACTGAAACTTGTGTTAAGAATCCAAAGAATCATCCGGATTTACCAAGAATATGATCATCATAGACTGTGCCGTTTCCATCATAATCATGATCATCAATTCATATTGTTATTAAATTACAGGTTTCTTGTAATTTTATATTAATCACCATTGAATTTGAAAATAAATCAGGTTCCTCCATATACATACCAACTAAATGCTATTACGGTTCAACTAAGCTAAGCAAATAAAAACTGAATAATCTGATCCAACAAGCATATATATATGTTAATTTTCCTCCGAATTAATGGTTATATACGCCTTTACCTTGTTCTAGAGAGCAGAATTGATCGGAAGCAACCTTGATTTGTGAAGCGCTCATTGATTTCAATCGATCAGAATGGGACAATCAAGATCTCATGTACGTACGGACATAAATTTGAGTTTGGTTAAAAAAGCGTTAGGGGTCAACAGATGGGATATTTTGTCTTTTTGTTTAGGTCGCCCACGTCATAATCAAATTGTATGCGTATAAGCTATCGCGTGTCACTGGACGAACTGGGTTTTGACTTCTGAAATCTGACCAAGTCATTTCGCCGGAAATCTTCAATGAAGTTACTAACCAAATGATTTTATTTATGTTTTATCATCTAAAATATTTGATTGTCAATTGCGAGTTTAAAAGACCATGAGAAACCCACGTGTATACAGAAGGTCTATGGCTCGTCTTTGGTACATACCGTATCAGATTGAATTGGAATCGTATGGTAATCGTAAGAATTGACCACTTCATCTTGGTTAAGTTGGGATTGAGATGATGAAAACAACCTCCTATTGTAAGGTTGTTAAGTTCTGTTTTCAACCAAAACAGAGAAGGATACAAGCATTTCTACTTCCTCTTTTGATCAATTTGATGTACTCTTTGATAGTTAATTTCTAAATGTCAATCATTGCAAGACAGCTTATATTCTGCTTTTATTTTTACTTATATATTTGGATAAAGTTGATACAGTACACAGATCACATATCAGGCGGCACACAAGGGTAATCATATCGGCCCATACAATTATAACTTACTTGGGGGTCACAAATACCACTTGCATTATGTCCAGAAAAATAATCTTTGCATGACCGATCACGGTC
The DNA here is from genome assembly GCF_000801105.2 of Raphanus sativus. Classification (NCBI taxonomy): domain Eukaryota; kingdom Viridiplantae; phylum Streptophyta; class Magnoliopsida; order Brassicales; family Brassicaceae; genus Raphanus; species Raphanus sativus. The sequence goes on along the minus strand of NC_079511.1, from coordinate 22,072,507 downwards.
TGAGATATCAGGACACCGGGTTTCACAATGGTGGTCACTGCACCGCCCAAGTATTCTTGCGCACTCTTTGGATCCCATACTCTGTTCACCTATATCAAACAAAGCTACATTTCATATCTTCTCGATGACAAAAATTTCGCTACTACTTGAAGAAAATAAATATACTGAACTACAATATTTGTTATGTGGCGATGAATAGTTACCCGAATCTCAAAATTATAGCAGGTAGTTATTGAATTGTTTAAATAACATTAGCGATAAATATACTCCAACGGTTAACATCATAACCTGTAGGAATCAGGGGCGGAAGCACTTGTGCCACATCTCTTTTTGGTTTTCTTTCTATAGTGTACATAAGACTTTATGTAGCCCCAACTCAAATATTAAACATAACTACAGTTTGACCCGCCCCAACTCAAATATTAAACATAACTAGAGTTTGACCCGCGCTTTCAAAACACGGGATTATTTTTGTTGACAAATTTATTAACTCGTTTTTGTTCACCAATATGTTTAAATATGGTGTTCGGTTTTTGGTTTTGGTTTTAGGTTGTTTTTCTTTTCGGATTTCGGTTTCAGTTAGATTATGATTTTCCTATTTTGATTCAAGAGATATATAAACCATTCAGTTATTTATGAAATAAATTAATATATTTATACTTGTGTTTACCCGATCCGGATCTATGGGATCAGTTTTTTTTTCAAAAATTTATTTACTGAAAATTAGAAATTTTATACATGTATTTTTTATTAAAATTTGTTTTATAGATAACTAAATTAAATTTAATAAATATAATTTAATGAAAATAAGATAATTCATTTATATAACCCGTCTTTATTAATTTTAGTTATAATTTAAAACTTTAAATTATAGTATTTTTTTTTAATTTTTATATCGGTCTAAATTATTTATTATTATATAAATTAACTATATTTCAGTCAACCCGTATCGTACTATATTGAATTATTTTTAATGTTCTAATTTAAATATGTAATTATATATGTATCATACTATATTGAATTATTTTTAATATTTACTATTTTGTTTTAATACGTTGAAGTATGTGGTAAAATTCATGAATGTATGCTATTCTTTAATTTTATGATTTATAAAATATTTAGTAAGTGAATTAGATTACTTTATATTTACTAGTTGATGTATTAATATAATTATGAATATAATTATTATGGGAATATTATTTCTTATTCTATAATGAAATAATTAATATTCGTTAATAATTTTATTTAATATTAATTATGAATTTTATTATTTAAAAATAAATATTAAAAAGAAATTTATGTTTACATCTTAAATAAAAGATATTATTAAAATGAAATCTAGAAAAGGATACTTGAGAAATATATATATATATATATATATATATATAGATATATAAGTGTATATATATATATATATATATATATAACTGGTAGATACACACACATATAAGTATTCAGTTCTGGACGGGCTTCTGATCTGGTCTTTTTGAATATGTATACTAGAGTTTAATTCGTGTGGGTATTTTTTATTTTACAAATGTTAAATTTAATGTTATCATTAATATTTTAGATATGATATTTATATTTTAGTGTTAAATATTGTGTAATTCCTTAATTTTATTGTTTAGGTTTTATTATCTTTAATATATAGTGATTTATTTTATATTTTTTATTTTTTTATTAATTTTTATTACATTATCGAGTTGGTAAATAATTTATAATTTGAAATAATCAAATTAAAATCCTTTTTAAAATATGATTTTTGAAAATATATTTTTTTCGAATAAAAAATTTAACATATGTTAATAACTAATTTTTTTGTATAAGAATATTACATAGTTAACAAATTTTAACCCGTTTTAATGGTAAATAATAATTTAATTAAATGAAAATATTTTCAAAAGTAAGTAGGTTAATTTACTAATCTAATATAATTTTATCATATTTAGTTTATTGAATACTTCTATTTTACTCAAAAGAGATTATGGGTCCGATTGGTAACAGCTGTAGCTTCGAAATTATTGCTGTAGAAAATAATCAGTAGACTTTTTGATGTAACTTTAGATTTTGTTGCTGTAGAATTTTATGAAAGCACTAAAAAATTGCTTTGGATATTTGGCTCTGCAGAGCACTTCTACAGCTGTAGGTTATTTCAAGAGCTGTAGTTTAAAAATATATTAAAGCATGATTGCTTTGATTTTGGTGCTTTAGAAATAAATGGGGCTGTGGAGAGCACTCACAGCCACTACCAATCACACCCTATAACAAAATTTATAAAAACATTCTATATTTTTATTTTTGTTTTATAATAGAACTTAATTAATATGAATTAAAAATAATAATAAATTATTAATTACGAAATTATTTGTTTTTATTTAATTTAAATATTTTTAAAGTTTAATAAGATTTTGTTAGATTTCTCTCTTAACCGATTTTGTTATAACTAAAAAGAAAAATTAATACCATATGCCAACAATACTTATCCACCTATGCTCTGTTTAATCCCTATAAATAACCTATCCACCATTACTCCGCTTCTTATCTTCAATTGATCCTTCTAGATCAAATTCTATCTTGACTGAATTGTTAATCTCCCTTTATTTTTTAAATATTCTGTTAGTAAAGTTTTAATTATTTTCCTTTCAGTTATTTTTAAAATAATTTTATTTTTATTAATGAGCTTGGCTTGTAATATTGCATGGAACTGGGCTAGATTCTGTAAAAAGAATTAACTAATAAATACTGTAGTAGATTTCTTTTAAGAAAAGTATCCTCTAATTAAAAAATATGCCAAAAATACATCAAATATATAAATACATAAACATATATAGTTAAACTATAAAGGTTTTTATATACATATACATATAAGTATCATAATTGGTAGATACTTTAGATACTAGACTAAAAATTAGATACTAGAATGGTCCAATTTGATTTATTTCTGTCACTAGAGAAATTAAACGAGACCTATGATATCATATCATAGCTTTTGCATATGTTTATATGATAGACTCGCCGATTTCGCAGCCTCCTTATCCCTCCACTTCGAGCTTCATCCCATGTCGGCGTAATCGGAAACGTGACCGATCCGAGTCGATTCGAGACGAGGCCCAGCGAGGCTGTGGTGGTTCACTGGATGCAGCACCGGTTATACGACGTCACCGGGAGCTATCTTGATGCCGTGGAAATCATACGGAGGTGGAAACCGAGTCTGGTGACGGTGATGGAGCAGGAACTGAGCTGCGACGACGATGGAGGAGGATGCTGCGGTGTTGTTCGACGCGCTTGGTCCGGTTTTCAAAACCATGGCGACGATGATGGAGGAGGAGGCATGGTTTTGAAAACCTGACCAGACCGGTCGGTCGGACCGGTCGGTCGGACCGGTCCAACCGTAAATCGTTAAGCTAACCGAGTCCGGGTCGATTTAAATTAAACCGGCTAACTCGGTTAAAACCCTGCTAAACCGGTGACTCGGGTCAGTAAAGAAAACCGGTTCATCAAAATATTAAATGTCGTTTACTAAGTTTGATATAGAAATGGTAACTTCTTGATTTGATTACAGATTCTTATCTTTTTGTTTGAAAACCCAAATAATTTATTTCCTTTTATAGTTTTTTATATAATTTTTTTCCTTATATTCATTATACACATCTATAACAATAAATTATTATCCACTGATGGTCACGTTTATTATAACTTATATGTATACCATCGTGGTCACGCGTAAAACAATAGTGATCACAAACATTATTATTTAATAATTATTTTAATTCTATGTCTCATTAATAAATTATAACATCAAAGATTCATCCTTTCGATGGCTTTGTGTATCTTCAAGTTTTAATTCAAATAATTTACAGAGAAAAAAGAAGAAAAAAAATTATAACATCAAAGGTTTCTAGGTGTCCTCTCCGGTTATCAGATTTTCACTTATGTATATGCATATATATATATATATATATATATATATATATATAACAAAAATCACTGAAAACCCGGTTGAACCGATTGGACCGGTCCGACCAATCGCCCAGTGATAGTTCGAAATCAGTGACCGGTCCGGTTTTCAAAACATTGTGAGATATTCACCGTGGAGTAGATCATGCTTGCGACGGAGATAAGAAACAATGTCGGAGGAAAAAGGAGGAGGGTGGTAAGGTGGAAAGAGGAGCTGAGTCGGGTCGGGTTTAGACCCATTTCACTTCGGAGAAAAACAAATTGACTAAATATGAATATTTCCTTATTAGAATAAACAATAAAGGATTATTAACTTAATGCACTTAAAATAAATGTTAAATATACACGTTCTGCGTTTATACACTAGATACACGATTTGATGGAAACTTAGCCAATATGTAGTTACGGAAAATTTTTATCACCAAGGCAAAAATTAATTACATTTATTTGGGAATTAAGGAAAATCTTTATCAACCAAGGAAAATCTTAGTAACTAATGGTAAAAATTAACGACATGGACCTGGAATAAGACCAGCACCCATTAAACATATAATAAAAAATAAGCATAGAACAGTTTTAAATTTTATATTATTAAAAGAAATTAAAATATCACATTTATTATATAATAAAAAGTAGATTGTTTCTTATAAGTTATATTTTGAATTTCTTAAAGCGACTATAAACTACAGAATTATTAAATATCTCACTTTATTTTTTATGATCAATGGCTTAATTGTTTTTGTTATAACAAGATACAAATGATCATAAAATCGTATTAACATCAATTTATATATATATATATATATATATATATATTATTTTAATATTGTTTAGTTAAACTATTTACATGTAAAAATATATAAATATGTTAATTTTGAAATTGCATTGAAAACGTATTGGTACCTTAGTATTTTAATTTTAAAATTTTCATGGAAAAAATATAACATCAAAAATTTTGGGGTTAATGGTTTGAATTTTTTGTTACATCAAATATACAAACGTTAATAAACCATGTGAGTGAGAAGTCTTAATAATAAATATTTATATTAAAAATATAATATATTTATTCAATATCATTGACATTTATTATATACCATATACAATAAACAAAATAATTATTTCGATTTATTTACCATAAAAATATTGTAAATAAGAAAAAGGTATTATTTGTGTGATTACTCTGATCTCCCAAATATTAATTGATTAAAAATTATTACTTTTGCAAGTGTAAGATTTTATTAATTAATATTTTCTAAAATCTTACAAGAAATCAATAAAACGAAGATTTGTGTAAAAGTAATTAAATCGAGTTATTTTTGGGTTTACCCCCTAAGGTGAATTTCTAAGTTTACCAACCAATACTACTTTGTTATTTGATATTTGATATTTAATATCTTTTAAAAAGGAAAACAAAATAATAAAGAATTTAATTATATAATGTTTTTAAAATAAATAAAAAATAAAAAACCTAAAAATAGTAATAGTTGAAGAAAAAATTGTTAACGCCGTAACCACAATACTAAACCATAAACCCTAAATCCTAAACCCTAAATCTTTGGATAAATCCTCAAATTTTGGGTAAATCTTAAATCCTAAAAACATTAAAAATGAAGTCTTAATAACACTAAACCATAAATTCCAATCAATAAACCCTAAACCCTTGAGTAACCCTTGAGTTAATGATAAACTCTAGGGTTCATAGTTTACCAAAGAATTTAGGGTTTAGTGATTACGATTTAGGTTTAGTGTTATTAGGATTTCATTTCTAATATTTTTAGGGTTTAACATTTACCCAAACATTTAGAATTTATCCAGGAGTTTAGGGTTTAAAATTTAGGATTTAGGGTTTAGTATTGTGTTAACAGTGTTATCAATATTAGTTTATTTTTTTTTTAAATATTGCTATTTTAGGTGTTTTTATATTTTTATTTAAAATATATAATATAAATTAATTTCGTTTCCTTTTTTAAAAGTTATCAAATATCAGATAACCAAATATTATTGGTTGATGAACCTAGAGATTAATCCTAGAGAGTGAACCTAACGAGAACATAGATTGCACAAAGGTTCATCCTAGGGAGTGAACCTAAGAAAACATAGATTGCACAACAAATTTGCTTTCCTAACCCTAACTCTCCTTTCTATTCGTTACAACACCGACAAAGAATATATGAAAATGTCGATTGACAATCTGAAATGGTAATGGTTTTTAAGTTTATCCCATTTTTTCGTAAATGGGTCTAGAATAGTTTTTAATGATTAAGTAAATGAGTCACGTACATAGTAAAATGTGTTTTGGTTTAAATTTTATTGCATACACAAATTTAATATGAACTATCATCATTTTCTTTTAAATTTTGTTAAATATAGTATTGGGCGAAAAAATCCAAATACAAAAAACCGAACCAAATCACGATCCAAAAAAGTAGTACTGAACTTTAACCAAAATTGGTTAGATATCCAAATGGGTTCAAAATTTCGGGGTATCTGAATATATCTAAACCAGATTTATATACTTAAATATATTAATTAGTTAAATTTAATATCTAAATAAATATACAAAATATATAAGATTTTTCTAAGTTGCTTAAAATACTTTGAAATATATACAAAATAGTACAAGTACATGTTTAAAATAGCTAAAAGATATTTAAAATACCTAAAATACTTAAATTATCTATTTATTTCTTATCAAAATATTTAAGCTAAACAAGTATTTATGTTAAGTTTAAGTATTTTGGCATACATTATTAAAATTTATATGTTACATATTATTTTTATTTTTATATTTGAAAAATTTAAGAATATATAAACTTTAATTTTCGGAAAAAATAGATAGGTTATATAAACCCAAACCCGAAACAATAACGCAACTCCAAACCAAACCAAACCTGCAAGGATTCGAACCAAACGGTACTCGAATTCCCACCTCTAATCATTTTTTTAAAAAATATTGATAAAAGTGTATATTATTTATAATTATTTAAATAAAATATATTTTAAAAAATTCACTTCCATAGAATGTGGATTACCTTTAAATTCAATATTTTAATATTGACTTTTTGGCCCAAGTACAATCAACAACATAATAATAGCAAAGTAAAAAAATTAATATTACATATAAATATGGTTAAACTTGGCAATTTTGGCTTAACAAAACCAATATTTACTTATATTCGAAACTGTTGAACAAAAATACACGGAAAAAATCATGTAAATTTCCAATTTTGTTTCCGAAAATATAATCTCATCCCGCGCAAGGCGCGGGTCTTATCCTAGTTTTGTATTAATTAAAAAGTCACCCCATCCTAGGTATCAATCAATTAAGTATTCAATTAATCCTATGTGGCAGCTTTAAATTCAATTGGAAAACTAGTTGGTCCAATTCAATTATTTAATCTCGCTAAAGACATTGACTATTAACTATAGGAGATATTAACCGATACAAGATCAGCTTTATTGTATACATTACATAAACCGGTAAAAAGTCAGTAAACTTCCTTATTAACTCTATGGAATGCAATAATCCGAGACAATATGATTCTTCTTTGTTGATATGAAACCCAATAGAAACACTGTTCTGGAACTCGATCGTCACTTCGTATTACAAAACTTTCTTGAAGAGTTGTTTTAAAAAAAAAAATCGTGAAGAGTAACACTTCAACGTGTGTGTACCTGTTAGAAAATGATAATACATCGATGTAAAGCTTTACATTTGCCTTAGCGATGCATGACCATGATTATACTCCGTTCTAGGAATTTGTTATTCATTAAATCATGTCCATGATTAAATAATATTTATTTTCTAAGTGTTTTGTTTATGCACTTTTGATCAACATTTTAAAATTAATGTATCTTCCACCCACGACATTTTGTATATAGTGAAATCATGGACATTTTTGTATATAGTTTAATGTATGTTTTTTCTTTTTAATGTATGTAGCTTCTCAACACCCATTTTGTATTTAGTGTAATCATGGACATGTAATGTACTTGATTATATACAATTCATGATCATGGATATCTGTAAACTATGGTGTATATAGTTTTTTTTATTTATTTATAGGAGATTTATTCATAGTTCTTCACCATATATACACAGTCAATTCGTACGTGTATACTTAATCACATATCATTTTTGAATATAAATGTAACTAAATATAGTTTAATCGTAAAGGAAATACAATATGTGATAGTTAGTATATGTTTTCTAATTTTATTATTAATTATGTTTTTTTAAAGCAGACTTTATATATGTGCGGACATTGCATCTATTCTGATACACCTATAATCATATACAGTATAACCTCTTTAAATAATATTCGATAAATTAATATAAACTAAAAATCTCTATAAATTAATATAATTTTATAGTCCCAAATTGAGCTTTTGGTTCAATTATTATATCGATAAATTAATATTTTCTATAAATTAATAAATATTTATAGTTTTGGTGTAGTTCCAACATTATTAATTTATAGAGGTTTCACTGTATATTGCTTGGGAAAGAATTCTATAGAGATTATTATCTCGCAAGATTATATTTATTATTGGAAATAAAATATATGAAATGATACTATGTATAAACAACAATAAATATAGATTTATTGCTAAATGGTATTATACATGTCCTATAAATGAATAGATACTTCTTAATACGGTTTTAGAGCTTACTATAAATACAAACATGCCCATATATTTCATATATTGTTGACATAAACGAGATTGGATGTCTCATTAATACGTCCACAATATTTTGGTGAATGGTTATTTTTTATTGAGTAATTCTTGGGTTCACTCCCTATGGTGAATCTCTAGGTTCACCCACCAATAGGATTTACCATTTTATATTTAATGTTTTCTAAAAAGGAAATAAAATATTGTCAAGTTATATTATATTTTTTAAATTAAAAGATAAAAGCTCAAGAATTAAAATAAAAAATAATAGTAGTTGAAAAAAAAATATTTATAAAAAAAAATTTTAATACCATCAGCAAAATGCTAAACTCTAAACCCTAAATCTTAAATCATAAACTATTGGGTAAACCCTAAACCCTTAAAAAAATCAATTTTCTTGATTTTTAAAGTAATTTTAGTACCGTCAGCAAAACACTAAACCCTAAACCCTAAATACTATACCCTAAACCCCTGGGTAAATTTTAAACCCTTGGATAAATCTTAAATTCTATGATTTATCCAAGAGTTTAAGATTTACCCAAGAGTTTAGGATATAGCATTTAGATTTTAGGGTTTATTATTTAGGGTTTAGTGTTTTGCCGATGGCATTAAAATTAGTTTTTTTAAAGTTTTTTTTGTTTCCAACTAATATTATTTTTTATTTATTCTTATCTTTTAATTTTTAAAATATGACAATATTTTGTTTCCTTTAGGTCCACCCACCAATAAGAGTTCACCAACTCTGAAATCCACTGTTATTGAACAAAATTTAAGTGATAGATTTTAGAGTGATGTAAGTATTTCTAGAGTGTTTGAGGGGAGTTCCTTAGTTATAAAAATAAAAATACAAATCCCACTGTTTTAGATGAGTTTCTAGAGTGTTTTAACGAAAATCACACCAAATTCTCTAATTCTCTTGCAATTATCTAAAAACTCATTAAAAATCAAATCACTTCAAATTTCAGATTCAATACACCCCTCTAAAATTATTAATAAACAAACATTTGTATAAAAATTCATCCCGCGCATGAGCGCGGGTCATCAACTAGTTAATAACTAAAAGACAAAGGCGTCATTAGTTAATTTGACACTAGTCATTACATATTAAATCAAATTAATAAATATGAATATGAAATTTGATGGACAAATTGTTAAAAAAATTGATGGACAATAAAAGGTACCTGAATCTTGAAATTGCGAATCTTTTGGGCAGTTCCCACATCGGTGACTTCTTCGGTAAAGAATTTGGTGGTGAAAAGAACTTTTTTGGTTGGACGAGTTCATACTTGAAATCTGTGTATATAAATAACAGTGCCTTAGCCATCAACGGCACCATTGTGTCAACCATAGTCACTGGCAAATACTTAAGCAATTGATTGGTTTAGCATTTATTAAAAAAATTAGAGAATGGATTGAATAAAATGACATATGGTAACGGAAAAATTAAGAATACTAAGACATTTACTGGTAAGAATTTATTAAAATTTGAAAAATTAAAAGATTTGTTTCTTTGTTAAAGTTGAAGAAACCAAAGACATTGATAAAACTCATACTGAACTAAACTAGCAAGAAATCATATTCCCTTTGTATCACTTTAATTGGTGTTTAAACCTTTTTATTTTGTTTTATAATAACTAATGTTTTCAATATTCTATATAAAATTAATGTGATTTTGAAAAGTGTGACCAATTAGAAAAAACTACATTTTTCTTATCGGTTGAACTAGTTTTATCAAAGGTTACTTTTATGTAATAAAGATAAATTGTATGAAAATTTGTATTTTCTTAATATTTGTGCAAAAACTTTAAACAACAACTAAAATGAAACACGGGGAGTAGTGAGTAGCATTATCATATGATACTATGGTCTATAATAATCCAAACAAGTTTTATCCATGAAGATAAAATATCAATTCTTTCACACTTAGAAACAAAATCTAAACCATAATTTGACATGCAAGAGAAGTGTACACCTTTAACGTTCATGCATTCATAAATTAATAATTAAAAGAAAAAACCGACATTAATTAAGTTACTCGAGGAGTTCTAATATCTATTCCCTCGGGAAATCCGTAGAAAATGCCAATTTTCTTGTAGTAACGGCTGTATTAGCATCCAAGTTATTAAGAGCAAAATTAGTCTCCAAGCCATAATTTCCACTTCCGACCACTTCAACTTTTTACCTATAAAGTCACACCCAGACTTGTACTGACTTGAATGCACAATCTGACAGGTGAAAGTATCAATCCCTTTCACCTCTGGAATGTACCCTTCTCCATTCTCTCCAGTCGCAACCACCCTAGACTTTAACCAGTTCAACTGCTGGAGTTTGTGGTACTGGTCGGAGTTTCTGGCGGTTGCGACCAAAGAGAAGAGACATTGGTATCTTCTGGCGGTGAAAGGCTTGAAACTTTAATCGCTGAGATTGTGCATTCGAGTTGGTACAGTATGGACATGACTTTAAAGGTAAAAATGTTTTTATGGTCGAAGGTGCAAATTCTGGTTTAGAGATAAGCTTTGATCTTAATAACTTGGATGCTACTAACTCCAGTAAGAAAATTAATTAATCTCGCTTTTCTTTTAATTACTAATTTCTGAAAAAATGAACTTTAAAGCTGCACACTTCTTTTGCATGTCAAATATTTGTTTAGATGGGTTTTTCAGTTTGAAAGAATAACTGATATGCCTCTCAACAAAAATTGATTTTTTTATCTATTCATGGTTAAAAACTCGTTTGAATATGTTTTATCTATTCATGGTTAAGAACTCATTTGGATTATTGAGTTTTGAGCTCCATAGACCATAACTTCGTATGATAATGCTAATCGTTATGACCTTTTTCTTGTTTCGTATAATATGAGTCTTATCGTTGTCTTTGCTTTCTTCAATTATGAAAGAGAAAACAAATCTTTTAATTCTAAAAAAAATAATAAACGCTTAGCACCTAACTTTTTAATTTTTTTTGTTATTATATGTCGTTATATTTAATTAAATTTCTTAATTTGTGCAGAGGACCAAGAAGTATACTTGTAGATGTCATTGCTTAAGTATCTTATGGTGACTATGGTTGAAACATTGGTGATGTTCCTGGAAAGGGTTATTTATGTACGTATATCACTCAAAGTATTGGCTCGTCCGACCAAAACAAGGTCCTTTCATCACCACATTCTTTACAGAGAGAACTCCAGTCATCAGTATGAGAACTTTCCAAAATATTTGCAATAGCATGGACAATAGAAGATACATGAATCTTATCATCGCGAATCTTTTGGACAGTTCCCACATCAATGACTGGAGTTCTCCCATAAAAGAATTTGGTGGCAAAGGAACCTTGTTTTGGTCGGATGAGTCCAGACTTGGAGGTAGGGATGGGTATTCGGGTATCCTTTCGGGTTCTGTTTGGATCTATTTGGGATTCGGGTTTTTGGAGTTAAAGGTTTCAGCTCCATTCAGATATTTACAAATTTCAGTTCGGGTTCAGTTCAGATCTTTGTAGGTTCAGTTTGGGTTCAGATAACCCGTTTTGTAAATTTCTCAAAGTATAAAAATACAAATAATATATAACATATAATGTGTGAACCATAGTCACCAGAAAATATTTAAGAAATGACATCCCCAAGTATACCTCTTCTTTGGCCAATACATGCACATGTACAAATTTAGGTAATGGACTGAATAAAACGAAATATAGTAACGAAAAATTAGAATAATAAAACTTTATTAGTTAAGCATTTATTAAAAAAATATTTTCTTTGTTAATGTTGAAAACACCAAAGACATTGATAAAACTCATTTTTTACTAAGAAAGCCTAAAATCATAGTGATCATCATTATCATATGATACTATGGTCTATAGATCCCAAAAATTCAATAATCCAAACTATTTTTTAACCATGAAGATAAAATATCAATTATTATTGACAGGCATATTTGTATCTATTTCACACTGAAAGAAAAAAAACTTAAATCTAAATCCCAATTTGACATGCAATAAAAATGTGCAGTTTCAACTTTCATGCACTCATAAATTAATAATTAAAAGAAAAAGGCGTCATTAATAAATTTGACACTAGTCATTACATAAGAAATCAAATTAATAAATATGAATATGAAATTTGAAGGACAAAGTGTTAAAAAAATGGGAAAATTGCTAAAACCAACTCAAATATTGATTGCAACCCTAAAAGTAGACCCTATATTCAATCAATTGCAAACCCAACCTAAATGGGTGTTAAAACTACTATTTAGCCCTTATGACCAAACAAAAAAACATAAAGTTATTTTACTGTTCTGTCCTTCGTAAGTCTACACATAACAAACGTAGTCTACATATCTGTAGACGTCGTACACAGTCTACACTGTTGACTTAATTTGTAGTCTACATTTTAATTTGATCTAGTTAATTACGTTTAAAAATATATAAAATTATTTTTTGTGAAATTATTAATTAATCATCAATTTAAAGGCTAATATAAAGTTTATAAACTAAATTTGTATATAAGTGAACAACTAAAAAGAATATATGTTGATTTGGTAACCATGTGAGACAATGTTTATGATTTAGTAACAAAATGTCACATAACATGTTATATCTTTAATGGTTAGATCTTCAGGGTTAGATTTAGATTGATTTTTTTTTTTTGTTTAAATTAATATATAATTACTAAGTAGTTTATATTTTGTAATTTGATATTTGATACAATAAAATTGAGACTCTTTTGATTATCAAATAAACATTTAGGGTTTGAGTTTTGTGGTTTAGGGTTTCGTAGATTTACAAATCAGTCTACTTTGGTGAGTGTAAACTGTCTTTTAAGGTCTATTCTCATCAAATTTAACCTAACCGGATTTAACCAAGTAAATTATAACCTAATTCAATTTAAACCAAGCCTTAACATTTAGGGTTTGAATTTTGTGGTTTAGGGTTTCTTAGAACAGTTTGCATTTTTAAATTTTTTTACAAAATATCATTATTTTAAAATTAAGTGAGTTCCTTAAGAATAAAAATGTAAAATCATATACTATAACTATTAAAAATAAAAAAAAAATTAATAAATCATATATAAAAATTATCAAAAATAAAGAAAAAATAAATAATGAAATTATCATAGTAAACTTTCTAAAAGGTCTACTAAGTTACAATAAAATATACTCTAAGAATTTTAATTTTAGTAGACTCCAAAAGAAGTCTACAGTGTCGTAAATTTTAACCTAGTTTCATTTTTGTCTCCCTATATAAATGAAATTTACACAACCTCTCTCCAAAATGGCTGCATATCTCACTTCTCTCTAAAACTCTCTCCCTTCTCTCTAAAATTCTCTCATTTCTCTCATATCTTTCTCATAATATTATCTTGTTATATTAGGTATTGTGATTCATGGTTTTCATCATCTCCTTTACAAATGTAAGTTTTAGATCTGTAGATTTTAAATATGTACTTTTATGTTATTTATTTCTCACAATATTATCTTTTTTTGTAGGTATTATTATATATGGTTTTCATCTTTTCCTCTAAAAATGTAAGTGTTAGATCTATAGATTTTAAATGTGTAATTTTATGTTATTTATTTCTCACAATATTGTCTTTTTTGTAGGTATTATCATTCATGATTTTCATATTCTCCTCTATAAATGTAAGTTTTAGATCTATAGATTTTAAATGTGTATTTATATGTTATATTCAAATAAAATTATAGATCAATCTCTGTGGATTTAATTTGCTACTATTTTATCTTATAAATTCTATTTTGAAGTATTTCCAGATTTAAAACTAGATTTACATTTAAAAATGTACACATATTTTCCAGATCTGAAAAATATCAGATAGTGTAGACTTCTAATGAAGTTTGCTTATAAGCTAAGGCTAGTAGATTTCATATTAAACCACAAGATTTTAAGTAGACTTCATTGAAAGTCTACAAAAATATGAATAATTTTTCCTATGTTCTTTAAATAATTTTATCTAATTTTGCAGATATTTTTTTCCATGGTTGTTATCTCCTCCTCCCAAAAATGTAAGATTTACATCTATAGATTTTAAATATGTTTTTATACTTATATTTAAATAAAATTACATATTAAAACTATGTCTTTAATTTATTACTATTTTTTTCTTTTAAAATATATTTTCTAAAGTTTTTTAGATTTAAACTCATTTCATATTTTAATGTATATATTTTTCATACTTAAAGAACAAAAAAGAATTTCTAAATTTCTAAATGTACACTAATAGATCTAAAAATTTTCCGCTAGTGTAGACTTCAACTAAAGTCTACTAAACCATAAACTTTAAGTAGACTTAATAAAAAGTCTACTAAATTATGATTTATATTTATTCTTATGTTTTCTCATAATTTTATCTTATTTTGCAGGTACTTTTTCCAAGATTTTATTTGAAGCATCAAGATTATGAAAAATCAAACACACTAAAAACAAATATTTAATAAAATGATTTGTAATAATTTTTCATAACAAAATATTCATTTGTAAATAATTGTTTGATGCATAATTTATAAATATTGTATTCATTTTTTAGTTGTGTTTCACTTGTATGATATTATTAATTTTTGTTAGCTGTCAATTTTTTACATAAGATACTCTAATCAACCAAACAATTAAAACTGATGTAGTAGGCTTTTGTACCAGACTTGTGGCTGTAACAGACTATGTAATTTGCATGCAGCAGACTTCTGTGAAAGTCTTCTGTAAAAGAAGACTAATACTTAAGTCTGCTGCTAGACTATCATGCAGCTTCTTTTGTATCAGATATTATCAGTATTACTCTTATTTTCGAAATATTCATCACAAATTTAACAAAAATACAGTAGACTAACCAAGAAGTCTACGTTAAAAGAAGATTAAAACGTAAGTCTGCTCGGCCGAAATCAGCCATGCAATAAACATGTCAAAAGACCTACAAACTCAACATTCATCACATAAGACATCATCCAAAGCAACAATACAACTCATAAGTTCAACACTGACTAAAGACCCACAAATCAAACATAAGTTCAACACATAAGACAACATCCAAAGCAACAATACAAGTCATAGCTCGTCGTCACCTCCAACTTCTAGTTGACACTGGCTTGATGCACAAAGGCATACAATTTGGGTCTTACATAACTCGATAGAGTTCCGTACTTGTCTATCACTCGTGACATGCATAGGAGTAGTATCCGGATCCATTTTCTCTAAAAGTACGTCTGGTAAGGAATATGTCAGCTCCACCTTCTCGGTTTTCTTGTCCAGATCATAATCTTCTTGTGCCATTTCAAGAAGTTCACCATATGTACAACCATCATGCACAAAGAACATTCTCCTTTTTTTCCATTTATCAACCACAAACTCCCACAAAGAGCCTTTCACCACCCATTCTCCATACACAACAGGCAAATTAAAAATTACCTGCAAAAATAATACATTTACGAAATTAGCGACCAATAATTTTATGTTTGATAAAATTATAAACGTAGACTTCCAGAGATGTCTACACATGTTATCTAACTACATACTCAAACCAAAAATTCGATAGTTTCCTAATTATAAAATTTTATCTTTTAAAAATAGTTAAGAACAATTAGTATTAACTAATACACAATTTGAAACAAAAAATCTTGAAAATACATTATGAATAATACACAAATTCACTTTTTATAGATTTTCAAGAGTAGACTTTCGTTACTGCCAACAAAAACATAGACTATCATATAGGTCTACAGTTTGAGTTAGTTTTTGCAATTGCAAAATTCACGGGTTACTATCTGTATTTAAAAAAACGTTGTGATATTACACAAGTAGACTTAGTTTTCAGTCTACATTTTGAAAATGTTTGTTTTTGCAATTGACCAGAACTCATCCCAAATTTGACTTTGAAAAGTAGACTTCAGAAACAGTCTACAGTTGAAAAGTAGACTTCATGAACCGTCTACATTTTTTTTATTTTTCTGAACAGGTTAGTTTTTGCAATTGACCAAGTTGACTTTCTAAAATTAGACTGACACAAACGTCTACAACTGTGTAGATGTTATATGAAGTATACGCGATAATCCGATGGGTTACTTTTGCATTTGACCAAAATAAAATAGTAGACTTCATATGCAATCTACTTTTTTTTTCTGAGTTCAGTAGACTGAATAAGAAATCTACACATTTTTTCCATCCTGGTAAACTTTTAAAAATTTTAGTCAAATACAAAACTAACTTAATCAACGGAGTCAAAGTTTGGATCAAATGCAAGACTGACCTTCTGTAGACTTTACTAGCAGTCTACAGTTTGTAGACTGATTCGGAAGTCTACTTTGAAAAGTCAAAAGTTTGGTCAAATGCAAAAATTAACCTCTTTACGTAGACTTCTTGGTAAGTTTACATACTATTTTTTTTTGTTATCAAAGGAAAAGTCGTAGACTTCCAAGAAAGTCTATTTTATAGGTTTTTAGCATTTTGGTCAATTGCAAAACTAACCTGTGCGTTGACTTGTAGACCGCAATTTAAGTCTACATCTTCCCGTAGACATACAAAACAGTCTACTGTCGCGACACAGATCTGAAAAAATGACGAAAACCATGAAAACAGTAATCTTTTTCCGATGTAAAGCTTGTTTCCACTCTTTTCCACCATCCAAGCTCCAAATATGAATAAAAGGATCCAACTTTGCCTACTCACAACAGTGTACACTCGAAAATATGAAATTATGGTTATGAAAATGAAAGTTATGGGAGTTTTTTAGATTGAAATGGAGAGGAAATAAGAGGAAATAAGAGTTTTTTTGTTTAGAATCACAAAAAAGTGGTTTAATATTGAATTTTTGAGGTTTAATGAGCTCAAAAATGGTTGTCAATGGTGGTTGAAAAATTAATGATAATGGCATTGTTGTAAATAAGAAGAAATGTTTAGGGTGTTATAGGTTTTTTATTATTTTCGAAATTATTAAATAATTAAATAATAATGGCAATTTTGTAAATAATTTAAAAACATAAGTATAGTTTGGAATTTTCCATGGTGAATAGTAATGACAAAAAAAAAGAGGTTGGTTTTGGGGTTGAATTGAATTTGTAGGTTGGTTTTGAAAGAAGCCCTAAAAAAATTGATGGACAATAGAAGGTACCTTAATCTTGCAATTGCGAATCTTTTGGACAGTTCCCACATCGATGACATCTTCGGTAAATAATTTGGTGGTGAAAAGACCTTGTTTTGGTCGGACGAGTCCATACTTGAAGGGATCTGTGTATATAAATAACATTGCCTTAGCCATCAACAGCACCATTGTGTCAACCATGGTAACTGGAATATACTTAAGCAATTGATTGGTTTAGCATTTAT
Source organism: Raphanus sativus (assembly GCF_000801105.2). Classification (NCBI taxonomy): domain Eukaryota; kingdom Viridiplantae; phylum Streptophyta; class Magnoliopsida; order Brassicales; family Brassicaceae; genus Raphanus; species Raphanus sativus. The sequence continues at coordinate 22,054,552 of NC_079511.1, read as the reverse complement.
TAAAAAAATTAGAGAATGGATTGAATAAAATGACATATGGTAACGAAAAAAATTAAGAATATTAAAAAATTTACTGTTAAGAATTTATTAAAATCTGAAAAATTAAAAGATTTGCTTCTTTGTTAATGTTGAAGAAACCAAAGACATTGATTAAAACTCATACTGAACTAAGCTAGCCAAAAATCATACTCCCTTTGTATGACTTTAATTGGTGTTTAAACATTTTAATTTTATTTCATATTAACTAATGTTTTCAATATTCTATATAAAATTAATGTGATTTTGAAATGTGTGACCAATTAGAAAAAAACTACATTTTTCTTATCCGTTGAACTAGTTTTATCAAAGGTTACTAATCAAGATAAATTGTATGAAAATTTGTATTTTCTTTATATTTGTGCAAAAACTTTAAACAACAACTAAAATGAAACACGGGGAGTAGTGAGTAGCATTATCATATGATACTATGGTCTATAATAATCCAAACGAGTTTTATCCATGAAGATAAAATATCAATTCTTTCACACTGAGAAACAAAATCTAAACCACAATTTGACATGCAAGAGAAGTGTACAGCTTTAACGTTCATGCATTCATAAATTAATAATTAAAAGAAAAAACAGACATTAATTAAGTTACTCGAGGAGTTCTAATATCTATTCCCTCGGGAAATCCGTAGAAAATGCCAATTTTCTTGTAGTAACGGCTGTATTAGCATCCAAGTTATTAAGAGCAAAATTAGTCTCCAAGCCATAATTTCCACTTCCGACCACTTCAACTTTTTACCTATAAAGTCACACCAAGACTTGTACTGACTTGAATGCACAATCTGACAGGTGAAAGTATCAATCCCTTTCACCTCTGGAATGTACCCTTCTCCATTCTCTCCAGTCGCAACCACCCTAGACTTTAACCAGTTCAACTGCTGGAGTTTGTGGTACTGGTCGGAGTTTCTGGCGGTTGCGACCGAAGAGAAGAGACATTGGTATCTTCTGGCGGTGAAAGGCTTGAAACTTCAATCGGTGAGATTGTGCATTCGAGTTGGTACAGTCTGGACATGACTTTAAAGGTAAAAAAGTTTTTATGGTCGATGTGAAAATTCTGGTTTAGAGATAAGCTTTGATCTTAATAACTTGGATTCTACTAACTCCGGTAAGAAAATTAATTAATCTCGCTTTTCTTTTAATTACTAATTTCTGTAAAAAAATGAACTTTAAAGCTGCACACTTCTCTTGCATGTCAAATATTTGTTTAGATGGGTTTTTCAGTTTGAAAGAATAACTGATATGCCTCTCAACAACAATTGATTTTTTTAATCTATTCATGGTTAAAAACTCGTTTGAATATGTTTTATCTATTCATGGATAAGAACTCGTTTGGATTATTGAGTTTTGAGCTCCATAGACCATAACTTCGTATGATAATGCTAATCGTTATGACCTTTTTCTTGTTTAGTATAATATGAGTCTTATCGTTGTCTTTGCTTTCTTCAATTATGAAAGAGAAAACAAATCTTTTAATTCTAAAAAAATAATAAACGCTTAGCATCTAACCTTTTAATTTTTTTTGTTACTATATGTCGTTATATTTAATTAAATTTCTTAATTTGTGCAGAGTACCAAGAAGTATAATTGTAGATGTCTTTGCTGAAGTATCTTAAGGTGACTATGGTTGACACATTGGTGATGTTCCTGGCAAGGGTTATTTATGTACGTTTATCCCTCAAAGTATTGGCTCGTCCGACCAAAACAAGGTCCTTTCATCACCACATTCTTTACAGAGAGAACTCCAGTCATCAGTATGGGAACTCTCCAAAATATTTGCAATAGCATGGACAATAGAAGATACATGAATCTTATCATCGCGAATCTTTTGGACAGTTCCCACATCGATGACTGGAGTTCTCCCATAAAAGAATTTGGTGGCAAAGGAACCTTGTTTTGGTCGGATGAGTCCAGACTTGGAGGTAGGGGTGGGTATTCGGGTATCCTTTCTGGTTCTGTTTGGATCTATTTGGGTTTTAGGTTTTTGGAGTTAAAGGTTTCAGCTCCATTCAGATATTTAAAAATTTCAGTTCGTGTTTGGTTCAGATCTTTGTAGGTTCAGTTTGGGTTCAGATAACCCGTTTTGTAAATTTCTCAAAGTATAAAAATACAAATAATATATAACATAGAAATTTGAAAAATGTATTTCCATAATACCTAAATTTAACATAAAAATTGGGTTAAATTAAATATCTGGATAAAAAATCAATAAATATTTCAAGCATTTTTGGTGTTTTGAGTATTGATTAGCTGTTTAAGATATTAAATTTTAACTTTTTTATATTTTTTCAAGTATTTTGGACAACATCTTATATATTTTGGATATTTTTTGAAATTAAATCTAAAATTATTTAAGATATTTAAGTATATAAATTCGATTCAGATATATTCAGATACCCAAAATATTTTGGTTCGAGCCGGGTTCGGTTAGGATTCTCTAGATACCAAATTTAGAGCCCATTTAGATATTAACCAGTTTCTATTTGGGCCGATACTACATTTTCACATCGGATTCGATTCAGATTTTTTGTACAGATCTATTTGGAGGGGTATCCATAAATAAATAAAATCGCCTTAGCCATCAAAATCACCAATGTGTGAACCATAGTCACCAGAAAATATTTAAGAAATGACATCCCCAAGTATACTTCTTCTTTGGCCAATACATGCACATCTACAAATTTAGGTAATGGACTAAATAAAACGAAATATAGTAACGAAAAATTAGAATAATAAAACTTTACTGGTTAAGCATTTATTAAAAAATATTTTCTTTGTTAAAGTTGATAACACCAAAGACATTGATAAAACTCATTTTATACTAAGCAAGCTTAAAATCATAGTGATCATCATTATCATATGATACTATGGTCTATAGATCCCAAAACTCAATAATCCAAACTATTTTTAACCATGAAGATAAAATATCAATTATTGTTGAGAGGCATATTAGTATCTATTTCACACTGAAAGAAAAAAAAAACTTAAATCTAAATCCCAATTTGGCATGCAATAGAAATGTGCAGTTTAAACTTTCATGCACTCATAAATTAATAATTAAAAGACAAATGCGTCATTAGTTAATTTGATACTAGTCATTACATAAGAAATCAAATTAATAAATATGAATATGAAATTTGAAGGACAAAGTGTTAAAAAAAATTGATGGACAATAGAAGGTATCTTAATCTTGCAATTGAGAATCTTTTGAACAGTTCCCACATCGATGACTTCTTCGGTAAATAATTTGGTGGTGAAAAGACCTTGTTTTGGTCGGACGAGTCCATACTTGAAGGGATCTGTGTATATAAATAACATTGCCTTAGCCATCAACAGCACCATTGTGTCAACCATGCTCAGTGGAAAATACTTAAGCAATTGATTGGTTTAGCATTTATTAAAAAAACTAGATTCGTTGTCCGCGCTACGCGCTGGAAATGCTTTTAAATATATTCAATTTTTCTTTATCATAAATTTTGTAATTTTCAAAAATTCTATGAAATTTTAAATACTTTTACATAATTCAACAAAAATTAAATATAATATTAATACAAAAAATGGTTATAACTTGGTTATTACTATTATTTCTTAACTTGATAAACTATTATCATAAATTTATATGTTGAAGACTGCCTTTCTATGAGTTTTTTTGGTAAAGATAGTTATAACGTTTATTGTGTTTTTGAAATAAGATTTTATTTTAGTATTGAATCATTTAACAACTTTCATTCAATGTATCAACTAAAAATATAAAATTTAACCATTTTCTTATCTTTATCAATTTTCTTTATAATTAATTTTATTTTAGTTATACATTTAAATATTAGGTACATTATTTATAATATAATTTATAGTATTAATATCATTACATTCGACTATAGAATATTTAATAGTTGAAAGAACTGACTGAACTAATATTATATTCTTATAACTTTAGTGATATAAAAATATAAAAGGAATTCAGCTGTATGTTCTTTGACACAGGATTATCCCAATTCAGTCATGTTATTGTAATTGCATACATTATCATATAAGAAAACTCCAAGTTATAAATTTATAAACATTTGTACAAAATGATGCATTTATAGTTTGTTAAACATTAAATTTACAACATATTTAATAATCAATCATTTACTGAAAATATATAATAGTGTGAGCTTGTGTTAAAATGAAGGGATCTGTGTATATAAATAATATTGCCTTAGCCATCAACATCACCATTGTGTCAACCATGGTCAGTGGAAAATACTTAAGCAATTGATTGGTTTAGCATTTATTAAAAAAACTAGAGTCGTTGTCCGCGCTACGCGCGAAAAATGCTTTTAAATATATTGAATTTTTCTTTATCATAAAATTTGTAATTTTCAAAAATTCTATGAAATTTTAAATACTTTACATAATTCAACCAAAATTAAATAATATATTAATACAAAAAATGGTGATAACTTGGTTATTACTGTTATTTCTTAACTTGATAAACTATTATCATAAATTTATATGTTGAAAGACTGCCTTTCTATGAGTTTTTTTTTTGGTAAAGATAGTTATAACATTTATTGTGTTTTTGAAATAAGATTTTATTTTAGTATTGAATCATTTAACAACTTTCATTCAATGTATCAACTAAAAAATATAAAATTTAACCATTTTCTTATCTTTATCAATTTTCTTTATAATTATTTTTATTTTAGTTATACATTTAAATATTAGGTACATTATTTATAATATAATTTCTAGTATTAATATCATTACATTCGACTATAGAATATTTAATAGTTGAAAGAATTGACTGAACTAATATTATATTCTTATAACTTTAGTGATATAAAAATATAAAAGGAATTCAGCTGTATGTTCTTTGACACATGATTATCCCAATTCAGTCATGTTATTGTAATTGCATACGTTATCATATAATAAAACTCCAAGTTATAAATTTATAAACATTTGTACAAAATGATGCATTTATAGTTTGTTAAACATTAAATTTACAACATATTTAATAATTACTCATTTACTGAAAATATATAATAGTGTGAGCTTGTGTTAAAATGAATCTTTTGAAATTAGTCAACCAAAAAATAATAAGTTGGTAAGATTAGTTATGATATTCATTATATAAAATTTAGATGTTATTTATACATTTTTTTTGGTAGTGAAGAATTTTGTCTGGCGAGATCATAGTTTTGATGGGTTAAGAGTTCTAGAATTCCTTTTTAACTTTGTAACCCAACACAAAAGAACACTGAGGTTCGTTTTTGAACAATTTGAAAACCAAAGGATAGACTTTGAACTGCTTTAAGTTCTCGAACATATTGTTCCTTGAGTCTCAAATGCATTGGTTTCATATAAGCAGTCCTATGTATCTTCGGTGCACACTGACCACCCGAACAACTCTCATGGAACATGGCTTGAACAATCTTTGGGTGTCACATCCGATAAGGAAGACATTTACTCAGTATTATCATCTGGATATTAAAAAGGGACGAAACAGTATCCGTTGTGCTTTATATAGTAGACAACTGATCCTGCTCGATACATTTCTGACTGTAACCAAATACACCAAGTTTTTTAGTATCCCAAGAAGTCTCAGGAGATGTCTGATTCCCATTTGCAGCCTGACATGAAAGTTTAAAGAACACTTTTCCAGTTGTTTGTCCCATATACATTTCTTCACTTCCTCCACCTTAGTATTACTTTTGAAGCATTCTTCTATGGTGTAAGTTTTTGTGGAGCTGATGCCTCTGAACTTGCTTATGATATCTCGGTTTTTGCTCTCATCTCTCACTCAGAACTGGCTACACGACCATGTAATCCCCTTGCCTACTCAGGCAATACACAATGAGACACATGTCCATGCCACATGGTGTTGGAACTTTGTTATTTCTGGGAAAATTGCATTTGGACTTTGTACACCAGCTCTAAATTTCTGCTGTTGCGGAAGGTGTTCAGAAGTGGAGGACATGTTTTTACCTAGTCGAATATGAAGAAACTAATAACTTGAAGATTGTTACAAAAAACGTAACTCTTCTGCTATCAAACTTCATTGCGTTGCAAAATTTGCAGTACGAATATTAAAAACCAAGAACCAAATGCTTCACTGAGACATAAGAGTCCCCTAAGTCTTTCTCATATTGTCTTGCTCTCTGAAACAGAACAATATTGTCTTGCTCTCTGAAACAGAACTTCTAAATCACGTCTCATCATCGAACCAACAGCTTCTCCATACACCTGAAGTCACTAACTACATAACTCATTACCTCGAATAGAAAAAAACAACAAATTTCTAACCCTGATAATAGACATTCATTACCATTGGTTGGTGTCGGATGCACTCATCTGTTGCTTTTAGAACCTTCGTGTTATCCACACCGATCTTAGAGAGGATCCTGCACTGTCTAAACCATTCTCATGCTCCATAGAGATTTCATTAGATGCTCTGCTCCATAACCACAATCTGTTGTGCATTTTCTTTAGCCACATCTGACTGGTGAAGAAACTATCTATTGCCACACCATTTGTATATATTCTTGCGATACAAACAAAAAAATAAAGGTATAAAATTTCCAGGTTGGTGAAGCCAATGAATACTTACAATAAAAGTTCAAGTTTTAGACATTACCCGTCTGAGAAGACAACGTACGGCCGATGTTCAGACACGATGCGGATCATTGAGAAAGCTATGTTTGATCGGCACGTCGGAGCACACAGTCGGCCTTGCCGTTTCGTTTCTTCGACATAGGATCACCGGAGACAGCTTTAGTGGAAGAGTCACCGGTTTGGTCGGTAAGTTTGATCGGCTCAGCGGAGGAGACACCGTCCTTTCTGTTTGGTTTCTTCGAGAGAAGATCATCAGAAACAGAGGAATTTTTGTTGGAATTTATCGCTTGAGAGGATATTTTTGAGTGATAAATCTGGGGAAAAGAATGGTGTTATAAAGAAACTTAGAGGGAGGAATGCGAAAGAAAGTCATAAATAAGATTAACGGAGGATTCATTTCACAGAGTCGATTGATCGCCGTTGAGGAAGTGGAAACGAGAAAAAAGTAGATCGTCTTTGTGCGCAAGAAAAAAAATGAAGGAGATTGACGAAGCTCAGAGTCGCGGTGCTCTCCGCTTAGGGCTTCACTAGATGGGCTTCTGGACCAATTTGATCATTTTATGGATTTTAAAAAAATTCAACCCAAGCCAGTGTGACATGGCAAAAACAGATGACTCTATTGGTGGATTTTTAGTGCAGACGTGGACACCCTCAATGCTCTAGTTTAAGAGCTTTTAGTATAGTTTTGATTTTAATTAGAGAATGGATTGAATAAAATGACATAATGGTAATGAAAAAAATTAAGAATATTAAAAAATTTACTTGTAAGAATTTATAAAAATCTGAAAATTAATAGATTTGTTTCTTTGTTAATGTTGAAGAAACCAAAGACATTGATAAAACTCATACTGAACTAAGCTAGCCAAAAATCATACTCCCTTTGTATGACTTTAATTGGTGTTTAAACATTTTAATTTTGTTTCATATTAAGTAATGTTTTCAATATTCTATATAAAATTAATGTCATTTTGAAATGTGTGACCAATTAGAAAAAACTACATTTTTCTTATCGGTTGAACTAGTTTTATCAAAGGTTACTTTTATGTAATCAAGATAAATTGTATGAAAAATTGTATTTTCTTAATATTTGTGTAAAAACTTTAAACAACAACTAAAAGGAAACAGGGGGAGTAGTGAGTAGCATTATCATATGATACTATGGTCTACATAATAATCCAAACGAGTTTTAACCATGAAGATAAAATATCAATTCTTTCACACTATTTAAAAAAAAAAAATCTAAACCACAATTTGACATGCAATAGAAGTGTACAGCTTTAACGTTCATGCATTCATAAATTAATAGTTAAAAAAAAACCCGATATTAATTAAGTTACTCGAGGAGTTCTAATATCTATTCCCTCGGGAAATCCGTAGAAAATGCCAATTTTCTTGTAGTAACGGCTGTATTAGCATCCAAGTTATTAAGAACAAAATTAGTCTCCAAGCCATAATTCCACTTCTGACCACTTCAACTTTTTACCTATAAAGTCACACGCAGACTTGTACTGACTTGAATACACAATCTGACAGGTGAAAGTATCAATCCCTTTCACCGCTGGAATGTACCCTTCTCCATTCTCTCCAGTCGCAACCACCCTAGACTTTAACCAGTTCAACTGCTGGAGTTTGTGGTACTGGTCGGAGTTTCTGGCGGTTGCGACCGAAGAGAAGAGACATTGGTATCTTCTGGCGGTGAAAGGCTTGAAACTTCAATCGGTGAGATTGTGCATTCGAGTTGGTACAGTATGGACATGACTTTAAAGGTAAAAATGTTTTTATGGTCGATGTGAAAATTCTGGTTTAGAGATAAGCTTTGATCTGAATAAATTGGATTCTACTAACTCCGGTAAGAAAATTAATCAATCTCGCTTTTCTTTTAATTACTAATTTCTGTAAAAAAATGAACTTTAAAGCTGCACACTTCTCTTGCATGTCAAATATTTGTTTAGATGGGTTTTTCAGTTTGAAAGAATAACTGATATGCCTCTCAACAACAATTGATTTTTTTAATCTATTCATGGTTAAAAACTCGTTTGAATATGTTTTATCTATACATGGATAAGAACTCGTTTGGATTATTGAGTTTTGAGCTCCATAGACCATAACTTCGTATGATAATGCTAATCGTTATGACCTTTTTCTTGTTTAGTATAATATGAGTCTTATCGTTGTCTTTGCTTTCTTCAATTATGAAAGAGAAAACAAATCTTTTAATTCTAAAAAAATAATAAACGCTTAGCACCTCAGTTTGTAATTTTTTTTGTTACTATATGTCGTTATATTTAATTAAATTTCTTAATTTGTACAGAGGACCAAGAAGTATAATTGTAGATGTCATTGCTGAAGTATCTTACGGTGACTATGGTTGAAACATTGGTGATGTTCCTGGCAAGGGTTATTTATGTACGTATATCCCTCAAAGTATTGGCTCGTCCGACCAAAACAAGGTCCTTTCATCACCACATTCTTTACAGAGAGAACTCCAGTCATCAGTATGGGAACTTTCCAAAATATTTGCAATAACATGGACAATAGAAGATACATGAATCTTATCATCGCGAATCTTTTGGACAGTTCCCACATCGATGACTGGAGTTCTCCCATAAAAGAATTTGGTGGCAAAGGAACCTTGTTTTGGTCGGATGAGTCCAGACTTGGAGGTAAGGGTGGGTATTCGGGTATCCTTTCGGGTTCTGTTTGGATCTTTTTGGGTTTCGGGTTTTTGGAGTTAAAGGTTTCAACTCCATTCAGATATTTACAAATTTCAGTTCGGGTTCGGTTTAGATCTTTGTAGGTTCAGTTTGGGTTCAGATAACCCGTTTTGTAAATTTCTCAAAGGATAAAAATACAAATAATATATAACATAGAAAATTTAAAAATTTATTTCCATAATACCTAATTTAACATCAAAATTGGGTTGACTTAAATATCTGGATAAAAAATCAATAAATATTTCAAGTATTTTGGGTGTTTTGAGTATTGATTAGCTGTTTAAGATATTAAATTTTAACTTCTTATATTTTTTCAAGTATTTTGGACAACATCATATATATTTTGGATATTTTTTTGAAATTAAATCTAAAATTATTTAAGATATTTAAGTATATAAATTCGATTCATATATATTCAGATACCCAAAATATTTTGTTCGAGCCGGGTTCGGTTAGGATTCTCTAGATACCAAATTTAGAGCCCATTTAGATATTAACCAGTTTCTATTTGGGTTTGATACTACATTTTCACATCGGATTCGATTCAAATGTTTTGTCCAGTCCTACTTGGAGGGGTATCCATGAATAAATAAAATCGCCTTAGCCATCAAAATCACCAATGTGTGAACCATAGTCACCAGAAAATATTTAAGAAATCACATCCCCAATTAAGTATACCTCTTCTTTGGTTAATACATGCACATGTACAAATTTAGGTAATGGACTGAATAAAACGAAATATAGTAACGAAAAATTATAATAATAAAACTTTATTATTTAAGCATTTATTAAAAAAATATTTTCTTTGTTAAAGTTGAAAACACCAAAGACATTGATAAAACTCATTTTGTACTAAGGAAGCCTAAAATCATAGTGATCATCATTATCATATGATAATATGGTCTACGGATCCCAAAACTCAATAATCCAAACTTTTTTTTAACCATGAAGATAAAATATCAATTATTTTAGAGAGGCATATTTGTATCTATTTCATACTGAAAGAAAAAAAAACTTAAATCTAAATCCCAATTTGACATGCAATAGAAATGTGCAGTTTCAACTTTCATGCACTCATAAATTAATAATTAAAAGACAAAGGCGTAATAAGTTAATTTGACACTAGTCATTACATAGGAAATCAAATTAATAAATATGAATATGTAATTTGAAGGACTAAGTGTTAAAAAAATTGATGGACAATATAAGGTACCTTAATCTTGCAATTGCGAATCTTTTGGACAGTTCCCATATCGATGACATCTTCGGTAAATAATTTGGTGGTGAAAAGACCTTGTTTTGGTCGGACGAGTCCATACTTGAAGGGATCTGGGTATATAAATAACATTGCCTTAGCATCAACAGCACCATTGTGTCAACCATGGTCACAGGAAAATACTTAAGCAATTGATTGGTTTAGCATTTATTAAAAAAAATTAGAGAATGGATTGAATAAAATGACATATGGTAACGAAAAAAATTAAGAATATTAAAAAATTTACTGGTAATAATTTATTAAAATCTGAAAAATTAAAAGATTTGTTTTTTTGTTAATGTTGAAGAAACCAAAGACATTGATAAAACTCATACTGAACTAAGCTAGCCAAAATCATACTCCCTTTGTATGACTTTAATTGGTGTTTAAACATTTTAATTTTGTTTCATATTAAGTAATGTTTTCAATATTCTATATAAAATTAATGTGATTTTGAAATGTGTGACCAATTAGAAAAAACTACATTTTTCTTATCGGTTGAACTAGTTTTATCAAAGGTTACTTTTATGTAATCAAGATAAATTGTATGAATAATTGTATTTTCTTAATATTTTTCCAAAAACTTTAAACAACAACTAAAAGGAAACAGGGGGGGGGGTAGTGAGTTGCATTATCATATGATACTAAGGTCTGTAATAATCCAAACGAGTTTTAATCATGAAGATAAAATATCAATTCTTTCACACTATTTAAAAAAAAAAAAATCTAAACCACAATTTGACATGCAATAGAAGTGTACAGCTTTAACGTTCATGCATTCATAAATTAATAGTTAAGAGAAAAAACCGACATTAATTAAGTTACTCGAGGAGTTGTAATATCTATTCCCTCGGGAAATCCGTAGAAAATGTCAATTTTCTTGTAGTAACGGCTGTATTAGCATCCAAGTTATTAAGAGCAAAATTAGTCTCCAAGCCTTAATTTCCACTTCCGACCACTTCAACTCTTTACCTATAAAGTCACACCCAGACTTGTACTGACTTGAATGCACAATCTGACAGGTGAAAGTATCAATCCCTTTCACCTCTGGAATGTACCCTTCTCCATTCTCTCCAGTCACAACCACCCTAGACTTTAACCAGTTCAACTGCTGGAGTTTGTGGTACTGGTCGGAGTTTCTGGCGGTTGCGACCGAAGAGATAAGACATTGGTATCTTCTGGCGGTGAAAGGCTTGAAACTTTAATCGGTGAGATTTTGCATTCGAGTTGGTACAGTCTGGACATGACTTTAAAGGTAAAAATGTTTTTATGGTCGAAGGTGCAAATTCTGGTTTAGAGATAAGCTTTGATCTTAATAACTTGGATGCTACTAACTCCGGTAAAAAAATTAATTAAACTGGCTTTTCTTTTAATTACTAATTTCTGAAAAATGAACTTTAAAGCTGCACACTTCTCTTGCATGTCAAATATTTGTTTAGATGGGTTTTTCAGTTTGAAAGAATAACTGATATGCCTCTCAACAACAATTGATTTTTTTTTAATCTATTATTGGTTAAAAACTCATTTGAATATTTTTATCTATTCATGGTTAAGAACTCGTTTGGATTATTGAGTTTTGAGCTCCATAGACCATAACTTCGTATGATAATGCTAATCGTTATGACCTTTTTCTTGTTTAGTATAATATGAGTCTTATCGTTGTCTTTGCTTTCTTCAATTATGAAAGAGAAAACAAATCTTTTAACTCTAGAAAAATAATAAACGCTTAGCACCTAACTTTTTAATTTTTTTGTTTCTATATGTCGTTATATTTAATTAAATTTCTTAATTTGTGCAGAGGACCAAGAAGTATAATTGTAGATCTCATTGCTGAAGTATCTTACGGTGACTATAGTTGACACATTGGTGATGTTCCTGGCAAGGGTTATTTATGTACGTATATCCCTCAAAGTATTGGCTCGTCCGACCAAAACAAGGTCCTTTCATCACCACATTCTTTACCGAGAGAACTCCAGTCATCAGTATGGGAACTTTCCAAAATATTTTCAATAGCATGGACAATAGAAGATACATGAATCTTATCATCGTGAATCTTTTGGACAGTTCCCACATCGATGACTGGAGTTCTCCCATAAAAGAATTTGGTGGCAAAAGAACCTTGTTTTGGTCGGATGAGTCCAGACTTGGAGGTAGGGATGGGTATTCGGGTATCCTTTCGGGTTCTGTTTGGATCTATTTGGGTTTCGGATTTTTGGAGTTAAAGGTTTCAGCTCCATTCAGATATTTACAAATTTCAGTTCGGGTTCGGTTCAGATCTTTGTAGGTTCAGTTTGGGTTCAGATAACCCGTTTTGTAAATTTCTCAAAGTATAAAAATACAAATAATATATAACATAGAAATTTGAAAAATTTATTTCCATAATACCTAAATTTAACATATAAATTGGGTTGACTTAAATATCTGGATAAAAAAATCAATAAATATTTCAAGTAATTTTGGTGTTTTGAGTATTGATTAGCTGTTTAAGATATTAAATTTTAACTTTTTATATTTTTTCTAGCATTTTGGACAACATCTTATATATTTTGGATATTTTTTTGAAATTAAATCTAAAATTATTTAAGATATTTAAGTATATAAATTCGATTTAGATATATTCAGATACCCAAAATATTTTGGTTCGAGCCGGGTTCGGTTAGGATTCTCTAGATACCAAATTTAGAGCCCATTTAGATATTAACCAGTTTCTATTTGGGTTTGATACTACATTTTCACATCAGATTCGATTCAGATTTTTTGTCCAGTCCTACTTGGAGGGGTATCCAAGAATAAATAAAATCGCCTTAGCCATCAAAATCACCAATGTGTGAACCATAGTCACCACAAAATATTTAAGAAATGACATCCCCAAGTATACCTCTTCTTTGGCCAATACATGCACATGTACAAATTTAGGTAATGGACTGAATAAAACGAAATATAGTAACGAAAAATTAGAATAATAAAACTTTACTGGTTAAGCATTTATTAAAAAAATATTTTCTTTGTTAAAGTTGAAAACACCCAAGACATTGATAAAACTCATTTTGTATTAAGCAAGCCTAAAATCATAGTGATCATCATTATCATATGATACTATGGTCTATAGATCCCAAAACTCAATAATCCAAACTATTTTTTAACCATGAAGATAAAATATCAATTATTGTAGAGAGGCATATTAGTAAACTTAAATCTAAATCACAATTTGGCATGCAATAGAAATGTGCAATTGTGAATCTTGATGGACAATATAAGGTACCTTAATCTTGCAATTGCGAATCTTTTGGACAGTTCCCACATCGATGACATCTTCGGTAAATAATTTGGTGGTGAAAAGACCTTGTTTTGGTCGGACGAGTCCATACCTGAAGGGATCTGTGTATACAAATAACATTGCCTTAGCCATCAACAGCACCATTGTGTCAACCATGGTCACTGGAAAATACTTAAGCAATTGATTGGTTTAGCATTTATTAAAAAAATAGAGAATGGATTGAATAAAATAAAATATGGTAACGAAAAAAATTAAGAATATTAAAAATTTACTGGTAAGAATTTATTAAAATCTGAAAAAAATTAAAAGATTTGCTTCTTCGTTAATGTTGAAGAAACCAAAGACATTGATAAAACTCATACTGAACTAAGCTAGCCAAAAATCATACTCCCTTTGTATGACTTTAATTGGTGTTTAAACATTTTAAATTTTGTTTCATATTAAGTAATGTTTTCAATATTCTATATAAAATTAATGTGATTTTGAAATGTGTGACCAATTAGTAAAAACTACATTTTTCTTATCGGTTGAACTAGTTTTATCAAAGGTTACTTTTATGTAATCAAGATAAAATGTATGAAAATTTGTATTTTCTTAATATTTGTGCAAAAACTTTAAACAACTAAAATGAAACACGGGGAGTAGAGAGTAGCATTATCATATCATACTATTGTCTATTATAATCCAAACGAGTTTTATCCATGAAGATAAAATATCAATTCTTTCACACTAAGAAACAAAATCTAAACCACAATTTGACATGCAAGAGAAGTGTACAGCTTTAACGTTCATGCATTCATAAATTAATAATTAAAAGAAAAAACCGACATTAATTAAGTTACTCGAGGAGTTCTAATATCTATTCCCTCGGGAAATCCGTAGAAAATGCCAATTTTCTTGTAGTAACGGCTGTATTAGAATCCAAGTTATTAAGAGCAAAATTAGTCTCCAAGCCATAATTTCCACTTCCGACCACTTCAACTTTTTACCTATAAAGTCACACCCAGACTTCTACTGACTTGAATGCACAATCTGACAGGTGAAAGTATCAATCCCTTTCACTTCTGGAATGTACCCTTCTCCATTCTCTCCAGTCGCAACCACCCTAGACTTTAACCAGTTCAACTGCTGGAGTTTGTGGTACTGGTCGGAGTTTCTGGCGGTTGCGACCGAAGAGAAGAGACATTGGTATCTTCTGGCGGTGAAAGGCTTGAAACTTTAATCGGTGAGATTGTGCATTCGAGTTGGTACAGTATGGACATGACTTTAAAGGTAAAAATGTTTTTATGGTCGAAGGTGAAAATTCTGGTTTAGAGATAAGCTTTGATCTTAATAACTTGGATTCTACTAACTCCGTTAAGAAAATTGAATAATGTATTTCCATAATACCTAAATTAAACATAAAAATTGGGTTGACTTAAATATCTGGATAAAAAATCAATAAATATTTCAAGTATTTTTGGTATTTTGAGTATGGATAAGACTTAGGTTCACCCCTTATGGTTAACTTTTAAATTCACCTCTCCCAAAATATTTTGGCTCGAGTCAGGTTCGGTTTGGATTCTCTAGATACGAAATTTAGAGCCCATTTAGATATTAACCAGTTTTTATTTGGGTTCGATACTACAATTTCAGATCGGATTCGATTCGGTTTTTTTGATTCAGGTTTATTGTCCAGTCTATCCATAAATAAATAGCATTGCCTTATCCATCAAAATCACCAATGTGTCAACCATAGTCACCAGAAAACTACTTAAGAAATGACATCCCCAAGTATACCTCTTCTTTGGCCAATACATGCACATGTACAAATTTAGATAATGGAAAACGAAATATAGTAACGAAAAAATCGAATATTAAAACTTTATTGGTAAGCGTTTATTAAAAAAAAAATTCTTTGTTAAAGTTGAACAAACCAAAGACATTGATAAAACTTATTTTATACTAAGTAAGCTAAAAATCATAGTGATTAGCATTATTATATGATACTATGGTCTATAGATCTGAAAACTCAATAATCCAAACTAGTTTTTAACCATGAAGATAATATATTAATTATTGTTGTGAGACATATTAGTAATTTTCTCACCTGAGAGAAAAAAAAATCTAAACTACAATTTGACATGTAATAGAAGTGTGCATCTTTAACTTTCATGCACTCATAAATTATTAATTATATGACAAAGGCGTTATTAGTTAATTTATTTAATGAGTTCTAATATCCATGTCTCTCGGAATTCTGTCAAAATGCATGGTTTCTTGTATTAACGGCGGTATTAGCATCCAAGTTATTAAGAGAAAAGTTAATCTACATACCATAATTTCCACCTCCGACCACTAGAACATTTTTACCTTTAAAGTCACATCCAGACTTGTACCGACTCGAATGTACAATTTCACCAGTGAAAGCATCAAGCGTTTTCAACCCCGGAAGATAACCTTCTTCGTCTCTCCAGTACCAACCACGACAAACTCCGACCAATACAACCTCAGTGTTTGTGACTAAGATCTTAGTCACTTGACTTCAAATGACTAAGATCAAATCTAGAGTGGCAAACTACGATCCACATGTTTTCTTAAATCTAGACAACAATCTTAAACAAGTTTTTTGTCAAGATAAATGTTCTATGCTTTCATTAAATAAACATCAAATGTCTTTGGTTTAATTCACACAAGCGATCTTTAAGAACAAGTCTACTAATCTAAGCATTCATAACATCAAATATCTTTGGTTAAACAAGCAAAGAGCAAGGTTGAGTTGGCTCAGACATTTCATCAGACATTTTACGTACGTGAAATGTCTAGAGTTCTAGTTTAGAGAGATAAAAATTAAACTAGCATTAAGAGCACTCAATAAGCAAGAAAATAGATGGATCTAACGCTAAACACCCTAGATCTTCATTTAATCGCTTTAATCACCCTAACCCATGAATCTAAAAGAAATTTACTCACTAATCACCATGTTTAACCTTAAACCCATGATAGACTCAAGACTAATCATGTTGAGAAGCAATTTTAATCCAACCAACACAAAGAAATCAGATGAAAATAGACTAAAGATTCAATCTTTCTTCAAATATTAGAGTGTTTTGAGAAGAAAAACAAGATAAATCTCAATATTAAGTTTAAAGGGTAACTCTAAAAACAAGTTGGGTCAATCCAATAAACTTGGGTCAATAAAAAGTAGTCTTTTCGTCTGTAGAGATTTGGTCTTCCCACTACTCGTGTGGGGCTTCTTAGGGAACCGTAGAGACTTTCTCTGGTCGGTACATACGCTCAGCTTTCTCCCTAGCGACATGCTCTGCTCTCTACAGCTCTGGTCGCTACAAGGCTGATATGCCTCTAGCAGATAGATCATAACTCGTTCAATACAACTCCAAATGACTTAAAAACCACCTTCATTGGAAAGTTAACTCAATTTCCCATGTCGTATCAAAAGATGAGCTTCAAAAGATGAGTTTCAAAAGATATTTTTAAGACCTTTATCTATGTTTATCTTTCACTCTTTTGACTCAAAACCCCTTTAATGACTTCAAACTCACCATCAAGTATCTCCAACACCTTATATAAACATATGCAATGCAATGTAACATAAATATGCCTAAATGAATCTCTAAATGATCATTATATACATTAAATGATAGCTAAAATCATGCAAATTCATGTATTAATCATACAAATTTCATAATTAATGCTTAAAACCGTAATCATCTGCAGTCGCAGAACATGTATCCGCAACCGTTGCGTTTACACCAGCCCTAAGCGGCTTCACCCCTGCTTGTGTCATGTACTTAATTAATCTGAAGCTGAGGAGAAAATGGTAGGATCATACCATAATTTAGTAGCCATGGAAATATGCTCAACCAATGGGCTTCCACGAATATAAGAGCAATTGTTGGAGTCAAATACATAGGCTTGATGGACTTATCTGCCACTCTAATGCTTTATTAAGGACTACTAAACGCATCGTCTGCCATTGTCATATGTCACTAATATCGTGAACCAACATGACAAACGGCTAAATGTAGCAACACAAATAAAATCGCCAAAACGATGAATTTATATATAGATTACACATAAAGTACAATATTATCAAAGTGATGTTTCGATATTGTTGGAGTTCGGTCTAATCGCACATTCTAGTTCACACATGTTACATAAGACGACAACGGTGGAACATATAAATCAAATAAAAGACAAAAGGAAAAAAAGAATTGCAAGATGTGAAGACCACGAACGAAACTTGCCCGTTGACACAACAAAAATCAACCCATGTATTATTCTTATAACATTTTTAAATTATTTTTGTACAAGATACATTCATCTATTCTTCTACTCATATAGATGGTCAATATCCATACATGTTCATCCAACGGCTAATAACGAATACACACACGTGGTAAGTCAATACTGGTTCAGCTTCTGCAGAAAAGTCTCAAGGTACAACGTGAGAAGCTCTAACAAAACGTGAAAGCCACAACTATTATCAAACAATAACACAAAACACACACGAACACAAATAAAGACAAAGACAATGATTGTTCAGACAATTTTGTACCTACATGATTCTGTACATTCCTCTCTCTCTCACCAAACTCAGAGACAGAATCTCTCTCTCTCAATATATATACTATAACTCAAATCACACAGTTCTGAACAAAGAACATTTATTGGGAACTTAAAACTAACATTGATCGAGAGAAATGAGTAAGTTTGGTAGGTCTTTGTTCGGTGTAAGCCTGTTACTGACCGTTCTTCTCGCGGCAGCCACCACCTCGGCAGAGTACTACAATTACGGAAGTGCCCTTGACAAGACCTTCTTGTTCTTTGAGGCTCAACGATCAGGGAAGTTGCCTGCTACTCAACGCGTCAAATGGCGTGGCAATTCTGGTCTCAAAGATGGTCTTGCTCAAGGCGTAAGTCCCATATAACATTCTCACAATGCTTATATATAATTAATGTTCTTGGATTTATACATGTTTATTAAAAACATACCAGTAAAAAAAAAAAGAAGTTTCTGTAATGATACTGAGGTTGATGCATATATGAATGAACAGGTGAGCTTGGAAGGAGGATATTATGATGCAGGAGACAATGTGAAATTCGGTTTACCAATGGCTTTCTTAGTGACAATGCTATCGTGGGCCGCAGTTGATAACCGTAAAGAGCTATCCGGTTTGAACCAGATGCAACAGACATTGTGGTCAATCCGATGGGGTACTGATTACTTCATCAAAGCTCATCCTCAGCCTAATGTTCTATGGGGTCAAGTTGGAGATGGACAATCAGACCATTACTGTTGGGAGCGTCCTGAGGACATGACCACTTCAAGAACAGCTTATAAGCTTGACCAGTACCATCCTGGTTCAGACTTAGCCGGTGAAACCGCTGCTGCTTTTGCCGCTGCTTCTCTGGCTTTCAAGCCTTATAACTCCTCTTACTCTGCTATTCTCTTAACTCATGCCAAAGAGGTTTGGTATCTTTCTTTTTGTTTGGTTATCTGGTTTATATCGGTTTAGTTTATTTTGTTTGGTTTTCTTACTTTTCTTTCTTAATCTTTGTTCTTGTTACATTTCAGCTCTTCTCATTTGCTGATAAGTACAGAGGATTATTCACTGATTCAATCCCAAATGCAAAAGCTTTCTACATGTCATCTGGTTACTCGGTATAACACCTTTGATCTGATCTCTCAACGTTTTTCCTTCTCCAAAGTTACTGGATCCTGTTTCAGTGCAACTAAACAAAGTCTCTATTGTGTAAATGTTTTGAAGGACGAGCTTCTTTGGGCTGCAGCTTGGCTACACCGTGCCACCGGGGACCAGTATTACTTAAAATACGCTATAGACAATGCCGGTTACATGGGAGGAACTGGTTGGGGGATGAAAGAATGTAATCAGCCTGCAAGAGTTTAAATGCAGTAACCGAGTTTTTACTTCTTGCAGGCTGATTACATTCTTGGGAAGAACCGTCAGGGAATGAGTTACCTAGTTGGATATGGACCAAAATATCCACTCCGAGTTCACCATAGAGGCGCTTCAATCCCTTCAATCTTTGTTCAACGCTCTTCTGTGAGCTGTGTACAAGGATTTGATTCTTGGTACAGAAGGTCACAAGCTGATCCTAATGTTATCCATGGTGCTCTTGTTGGTGGACCAGACCAGAATGATAACTACTCTGACGACCGGGCAAACTACGAGCAATCAGAACCAACTCTGTCAGGAACAGCTCCACTCGTTGGTCTATTCGCTAAACTCTCTGGAAAATTAGGTAACTAACTTAAAAACTAAACTATGTACTCATTGCCGATCAAACTACTCCTGTTTCAAGAACATCAAGTAATGTAATGGAGCTTTGTAGGGTCTTATGGAGGAGGATATTCCAAACCTTACCAAACAACAAAACCACCAGGTTGATGATCTTTTTTACTTGCTCTACAACGTCTATGCCTTTTCAAACAGTGTCTGATTCTCATTTTATATGAAACTCTTACAGCTTCGTCTTACAAAGCAACACCAACAAGATACACTCCAAAGCAATCAGGTGCACCAATTGAGTTTCTACATTCAATAACTGCCAATTGGATGGCTGGGGACACGAGGTACTACAGACACAAAGTGATCATCAAGAACAATTCTCAGAAACAGATATCGGATCTTAAGCTCAAGATTGAAGATCTCTCAGGACCTATATGGGGTCTAAACCCAACGGGGCAAAAGACTACTTACCAGCTTCCTGAGTGGCAAAAGACTCTGAGAGCAGGACAAACTCATGATTTTGTCTACGTACAAGGCGGTCCTCAAGCTAAAGTATCAGTCTTGAGTTACTACTAACACTTGTTTAACAATGACAAGATGTATATTTGCATCCTTTTGAGAGATGTTTTTGTTGACTACTTTATTACTCATAGATTAATAAATTTGGATCTTCTGAGAGATGTTTTTGTTGAGTACTTATTACTCAGAGATTAACGAAAGAAGACAATGATAACACCAAAAGTACTCGAGATTGAGCTTAATTTATAACATTAAGAAAAAAATTTAAAGGTTCTCAGACAAAAAAAAAAACCAAAACAATAAAAAAGGATGCAATGTATAAGTTAAAGACTTGAAAACAAAAAGAGCATTCTCTTCTACAAAGTTTCTACTCGTCGCTAAAGGTAGTCTTCTTACCTGCAAAAACAAAACAAAGAATCAGTGAGAAGTTGGGTACCTCACTATCAAGATTCAAGAACCAATATCAATAATAACAAATTCATGTAATACCTTCTGAATGAGTGAAACTAGGTCTTCCACGACCGTTTTCTCTTCCTCTGCCACGACCACGGAAATTATCTCTTCCTCTGCCACGACCACGGCCACGACCACTGTCTCTTCCTCCGCCATAGTTGCTCCTTCCACTATTGAATCCACCACTATTGTTCTCCTTCGGTCTAGGCTCATCAACAACGAGATTCCATCCTCCCATTTCACTACCATTAAGTTCAAACGCCTTCTCTGTGCCTTCTTTAAATTCAAGGTAAGCAATTCTATAAAAAAACACAAAAAAGTTAGTTAGCATCCCTTTGAGGAAGTGGTGACAACAAAGTGGAGTAAGTAAAGTCACACACCCTCTGGAACCACCAGTTTCACGGTCAACGGGAACAGAGACCCTCGTGATTTCACCACATGATGCAAAGTGTTCACTCAAGGCGCTCTTGATATCATTCACAGGAAGGGAAGAGTCAAATCCCTTCACAAAAACCTCTGACCCACCACCACCACCGCCGTTTCTAAATTTGCCAAAGAGAACACTAATTAACACAAGAGCATCAAGCTACAACACAAGAAAACCAAAAAAAAAAAGAACTTACCCGCTTCGGGGAGTGTTGTAAGCGGGTCTTTCACCCCTCTCCTGAGCAACATCAAGACGAAGTTCACGACCAAGCAAAGGTCTCCCGTGAAATTCAAGTGCCTAAGTACAAATGGGTTAATTAATTTGCAATCGATCTTAACGATTATATATCTTTTCATCATAAGCAAAAACTATTATCTCACCTTCTGTGCTTCCCCGGCAGAAGCAAACTCAACATGGCCAAAACCTCTGAAACTGCCATCATCTTTAGACATGGCAAATCTAACATCAACAACCTGGCCAGCTCCCTTGAAGAATTCCTCACTGTATATGGAAAATAAAGTTATGAAAAATGAACTTGCACATAGAAAGAGATTAGAGAGAGAGGACAGTGCTACTTACACATCTGATTTTTCAACTTGGAATGGGAGATTGGCAACAAAGAGAGTCTTTGATCCTCCTGTGGCAGGAGTTGATGGTGTCTTTGGCTGAAAGACCAAGCGTGAAACAAAAATTAAAATTCAAAGCATGATACAGAAAGAGATTACAGCACCTACAATGTTAGGACTTGGGAGAAGGAACTTTTACCTGTTGCTTTTCAGCATCCACCATTTCTACATCAGAGCTCTGTTTTCATAAAAGGGAGAGTATTTTCCATCAGCAAACAGCAAGTCAAAGTAATATGCAATCATATAATAGGCACTAAGCATTGTCGAACCTTTTTCTTTGGGGTTTCTTCCTCTTCTTCACTCTCAGACTCATCAGAGTCAGAGCCATCGCTACTGCCATCCTTTTTGGCTGCCTTGGTCTCTTTTGGTGCGGGTTTTTCATCTTCACTTTCCTGCAAATCAAGCAATCAAACACGTGGTAAATGAATCAACTGTTTCCTTGTCATCAAAAGCTGCTTAATGATCTCTCGTTAAAGAACAGAAACTAACCTCATCAGAATCTTCCTCAGACGAGTCACTGCTTGCAGCCTTGGTAGCAACAGGAGCTGCCTTCTTGGCAACAGGTTTCTCATCCTCAGATTCATCTTCTGAATCGTCCTCCTCAGAGGAGGAAGAATCTTTCACAGCTGGCTTAGCTGCTGCAGGTTTCTTTGTAACAGCAACTTCTTCCTGAAAGAGAAGGTAACAACAGTCAAAATGTGTTAGCAAAGAGCCAAGGAGCAGGCTAAACCCTTGTACAATATCAAGTAATTAACCTCATCTGAAGATTCCTCTCCGGAAGATGATTCATCTTTTGCCTTCTTTGCAACAGTTCCGTTCGTAGAAGCAACGGCCTTCTTTTGTGCGGGCTCCTTCAAAAACAGAATTGAAGGTTTTAGCAGCATGCTTCACAAGATACACAATTGACAACACAGTGATACACATCCACAGAACTCTTACATCATCCAGAGGTACTTAGAAAGTATCTCAGTGGAACATAAACAAAACACACAGTAATACACAGGCAAATATACACTTAGATAAAGTTCTCAAACGAATCAAACAACCATTATACCTTGTCCTCTTCCTCAGAATCAGACTCTTCATCAGAGCTCTCCACCTTCTTGGGCACCTTCTTCTCAGCTTTTTCCTTTTGAACAGCAGCGACCAAGTCTTTCTTCTGCTTCTTAAGGTTCACTTTGGTATCCAAATCATCCTCAGGCTCTCTCTTACCTGAACAATAACAACATAGCTAAAATCAAACAACCCCTTCATAATCAAACTATTAAATCAACAAAAAAAAATTCAAAAATAAAGATTCAAACAGAACACAAAAGCAAACGCATAACAGACATATTCCAACAAAGGACTTTAATCGATCACAGATATAGAACCCTAAAGTTGTTACCTTTCTTCAAAGGTTTTGTGGCCTTAATGGCAGCAGGGGCTGCTTCACCCTGAAAATTACGAAACACAAACAGAGTTTCATTTAGAGAACGGTGAAGAGCTAATTAGAAAACACAGGATGAGGCGGAGGAGGAGGAGATTACTTTGGTGGCGGATTTTTTGCCCATTGCGAATTTGAGAAGAAGAAGACGACTGCTAGGTTTTTAGAGCTGCGTAAGATATTTTTAAGTTTAGGGTTTTAGGAGTTTGTATTTATAATCGTTTTGATTTTGGTTTGGGGATATAGTTGTCTTTTTCGTTTTTCCATCTAACGGCTATCTTCTCGCGCCGTCTTCTTTGATCTGTGCCGTCCACGTGGAAACGGGTAAGTCAAAAGATGGGCTCATGAGTTTATTAGACTTCTAGTGGGCTAGGGTTTTGTTTTCTTGTTCTCTCCGGCCTTGTGAAAAATGTAATGTTAACCAAATGCTTATTGTTATCATGAATAGCACGCTAACAAATCATATATATAGGTTTCAAAGAAAATAAAATAGTATTTAAACATAGTAGTACTTACTTTTTTGTACATATATAATAGTAGTACTTACATCTAATACTGGGTTGTCCAGAAAGAAGTTAAGTAGGGCTAACAATCCTAATGGTAGTATACTAAAATATTTGTTTCATGGTCAACATTTACTTTTACAATTGGGTCGGGTCAATATTTCAAAATTTTTGATTGTACATATATGTGATGATAAAAGAATTTTAGTAGCAAATGGTTTAACTCTATATAATTGTATACCATAGTTGTTTTCTAATCATTTTGTAGAACTATATATCTTATGAGAAATTAGCACCGGTGAATTTTTTTCAGATGTTAATTTTTCATTATATTTTTGAGATTCGTCAGATAATAACTAATTTATACCACAATTCTTCTTATTTATATTTTTAAAAGTAGATATGGCATTGTTGCATATTGGCATTAATTATGTGGTTCCAGCTTTATGTGGGCAAACATTAAGATATGAATATTACAAACCCTATTTTACGTATCTAGATTAAACATTGATTATTATTTGGAAAATTACCAAGACAGAACAAATATTCAGCATGGTTGTATTTATATTATAAAATCATCATTTAGTTGTCCTTTTAGTATAATTTTTTCTCATAATCCCAAAATAACCCTGGATTAATCTAATTAAAAAGTTTTTAGTAAAAAAAAAATTCGTAAAATTTATAAAATAAAAATTATTAAAAAATTATTTAATAAAAACGTTAAATAATTTTTTAAAAAAAACGTTTTACAAATTTTTATTTTTATAAAAAGTTTAAAATGTTTTTGATAAAATTTTAATAAAATAAAATTTATAAACTTTATAAACTTTATAAAAATAAAAAATAAAACTTTACAAAAAGTTTTTAATAAAAAATTTAAACAAACTTTAAACAAAATATTTTACAAAGTTTTATTTTTTATAAAAAGTTTAAAACATTTGTAAACTTTTTAAGTTTATCAAACTTTTTAATGAAAATTTTTTTTTTTTTAATAAAAGTAAACTTTGTAAACTTATAAAAATAAAAATAAAACTTTACAAAAAAAATTAGTAAAAAATTTAAACAAACTTTATAAAAACCTTTACAGAGTCTTTTTTTATAAAACAAAAAAAACTTAAAACGTTTGCAAATTTTTTAGTTTTATTAAACTTAAAAAAAATTGAACAAGAGTTTGTGAAAATCACAAGATAAACTATAGAGGTATCATAGATTGATGAAGAATAAAATGAAAAATCATTTTTTCACAAGTAAAATCGACCATAACACGTTTTAGGTAGTTAGAATATTTTAGAAGATTTTTAGAATATTTTCTTAACTGAAATTTCATTAATTTTCGCAAAAATCAGGTATTCTTATCCGTAGAAGGTGTCTTCTAAAAGTTTAGAAGAATTATAAAAATCCTGAATACACTTTCTACTTTGAGTAGACGTAAGAGTACGTTGTACAAAACACATTCTCCAAAATTTAGAATATTTTATAAAAGTAGAAGATGCTTGCGGAAGGAAAGTAGATACCTTTACGATTAGTAGAATGTGCATTCTTCTTATTTAGAAATTTAGTAAATAGTAGAATGAGCGTTCTAAAAGAAGTAGATGAACATGTTTATTTAGAAATTGTTTTCTACTATACCATTTTTCGTAGAAGACGCATTCTACTTTTAGTAGAATGTATTTTAAAAATTTTATTTATCAAATTTTTTGAAAAAAAAAATTACCAGCTTGTGCATGTGGGTGTTTTACTAATTTTTTATATTTTTAATAAGTTCTGATTCACAAAATTATTTATTTCATTAGTTTTCAGAAATACAAATGGTGAAAAGGAGAAAAAATGAACAAAAATGATTTTCTACCAAAGGGACAATAACCTAGTTTTTTTGTTCTCTTTTAGAAATTTTTCCTTATTATTTTGATGAACGGCATATATATTGTTCATCTTAACCACCATACCAAAACCAATACAATTCTTCTGCAATTTATTTCACAGTGGTCATTAATACTTGATAATTGCCAAGATATATTTGATGTCTTCAGCGATCACCATAGCATCCAGGGCGGCTCTGGCGATCTGATTCCTAAGAAATCCAGCACATTAAAGATTATTCTATTCTTTTCAATATTATCTTTAAAGTCGCGTCCAGACTGTACAGACTCAAATTCACAATCTCACTGGTAATGTATCAAGCCTTTCACCACCAGAAGATAACAATCTCTGTTCTTGTGGTCGGAGGTAGAAATTCTGGTATGGTGATGATGTTTTCTCTTAATAACTTGGATTCTAATATAGCCGCTTCTACAAGAAAATATGGCATTTTCTGATGAAATTCCTGAGGAAATAGATATTGTAACTCTTTATGTAACTTAGTTAATATCACTTTTTATTTTAATTATTAAATTATGAATGCATAAACGTTAGAGCTGCACACTTCTATTGCATGTCAAATTGTAGTTTACATTTTTTCCTCTCTGTGTGAAATAATTACAAATATGGCTCTCAACAATAATTGAATATTTATCTATTCATGGTTAAAAACTCATTTGGATTATTGAGTCTTGACCTCTTTCGGCCATAGTATCATATGAAATGCTAATCGCTATGATCTTTGGCTATCTTAGTACAATATGAGGTTTTATCAATGTCTTTGGTTTTTTCAATTTTTACGAAGAAACAAATCTTTTATTTCTCAATTTTTTAATAAATGTGTTACCAATAAACTTTTTAACATTCTTAATTACTTTTTTTGTTACCATATGTCGTTTTATTCAATCGATGTTCTAATTTTTTACAGATGCATATATAGGCAAAGAAGAGGTATACATGGCGATGTTATCGCTTAGGTATTTTCCTATGACTATCATCGACACAATGGTGATATTGATGGCTAAGGAGATGTTATTTATGTACGGAGATCCCTTCAAGTATGGACTTGTCCGACCAAAAATGTATCTTGCCACTAAATTCTTTACTGGATAAGTCATTGATGTGGAAACTGTCTAAATATTCGCGACGGTAAGATTCAGGTAGCTTCTATAGTTCATCAACTTTTAACACATTGTCTTTCAAATTTAATATTCATATTTATTAATTTAGTTGCTTATGTAGTGACTAGTGTTAAGTATATTTGGTAAAAAAATGATTTTTATATATGTGAAAAGAAAAAAAAACGATATATGTGCATAGTTGAAAAAAATATTTGAATAAGGAAAACAAAAGTAAAATAAGACAAATAAAAATAAAAGAAATAATGATAAGGGCCTCGATCTCAGAGTGCGATGACGACTGACTTGCTATTGTATTCCTCGCACCCATTAAACCATCGAAACCTTCGAGGGTGTTGTACCATCCATGTCCGGAAAAAGGGTGCCTGATTCATCCATGATCCATCCGCAAAACACCATCTGCTTGGGATAACCGAGAGTGATATTTCTGCTAATGGTGATCAAGATTGATTGATTCCCTGTGTAAGTGAACTTCCCTGTGTAAGTGAACTTTGCGCCTCTGTTTCCGCCAATTGAAGAGTGTCTCGAGGATCAACATCCAGATTGCTGGATATCTTATTATTATGTGCCTTCCATATATACCATAGTATTCATGTAAAGTGATGATCTTCTAATATCTGCTGAACCCTCCAAATAAGTGGTCCATGTTTGTAAATAATGATTTAGAAGGGGAAGTATTTTGGTTCGATAGGATCCTTGAGAGTGCCCAGACCTGAATCACCAGTGGACATTCAAAGAATACATGGCTAGTAGATTCTTCAGGGTCTCCGCAGCGTGCACAAATTGTATCTCCTTGCATTCCCCATGCTTTCATTTTTCTTAACCGCTATGCATCCTGATACCAATTTCCATAAAAAATGTTTCATCAAAGGTAGACAACACACTATCTAGCAGAAAGCCTTTAGTGGAGTGGTCGATGGACCAAACTCTGGTAAAGTTCTTTCTCTATCTGGGTACACTCGTTCAACTTGATAAGCAGATTTAAAAATATATTTCACATTATTAGTAAAATGCCATCCATCACGATCAGTCGTCAGAAATCTGCTTAATGGGATACTTTCGAAGATATTTTCCTCTTATGGGTCCATAAAACTCTGAATCGCCTGTAAGTTCCATGTCCTCAAATTTGCATTGATGAGAGAATCCACTCTAAGTTCCGGATAAAGATTTTGTTGGTTTTTATTTGTTTGTCTCTGGCGAGTGGATGGGAACCAATGATAATTCCATACTGAAATAGATGATCCGGATCCCACCCTTCTGATTAGTCTTTTGCTAACCAGAGATCTAATAGAGACAATACTTCGTCAACCATAGGACGATGAGTACGATCGAATTGTTATTAAAATGTGATAAATTATTCTTTAGGCTAACAATCCTAATGGTAGTAGACTAAAATATTTGTTTCATGGTCGATATTTTTTTTATGATAGGGTCGGGTCAATATTTTAAAAGCTTTTATTGTATGTATATGTAATGATAAAAGAATTTTACTTGTAAATGGTTAAATTCTATGTAATTGTAAACTATAGTTGTTTTCTAGTCATTTTTGAAGAACAATATATCTTATGAGAATGAGCACCGGTGAAATTTTCTCAGATGTTTAATTTTTCATTATATTTTCGAGGTTCGCCAGATCTATGTTTTATAAAGTATGAATTACTAATTTATACCATAAATATTTCTATTTTATATTTCAAAAGTAGGCATGGCATAGTTTCACATACACCTTACATTGTTCACACTGGCAAAAATTATATGGTTCGAGATTTTTGTGGGCAAACATTAAGATATGAATATTACAAGCCACTATTTTACAAATCTGGATCAAACATTGGTTATTATTTTGATGAACGACATTTATATTGTTCATTTTTAACACTGTACCAAAACCAATACAATGTTTCTGCAATTTATTTCACAGTAGTAATTAATACTTGATAATTGCCAAGGTAGATTTTATGTCTTCGGCGATCAACATAGCATCCATGGCGGCTCTGGCGATCTCCTTCCTAAAGATCCAGCACAATAAAGATTCTTCTCTCCTTTTCAACATTACCTTTAAAGTCGCATCCAGACTATACCGACTCAAATTCACAATCTCACCGGTGAAAGTATAAAGACTTTCACCACCAGAAGATGAGGACCTCTCTTCTCTTCAGCTGTAACCACCAGAGACTCCAACCAGTACCACAAACTATGGAGGTTGTATTGGTAGTATTTTGTGGTGGTTGCGAGTGGAGAGAATTGAGAATGGTATATTCCCGGGGTGAAAGGGATTGATACTTTCACTGGTGAGATTTTGCATCCGAGTTAGTACAAGTCTGAACATGACTTTAAAGGTAAAATTGTTCTTGTGGTCGGAGGTGGAAATTCTTGTATGGAGATGAGATTTTCTCTTAATAACTTGGATGCTAATATACCCGTTTCTACAAGAAAATATGGCATTTTCTGATGAAATTCCCGAGGGAATAGATTATGTAACTCTTTATGTAACTTAGTTAATATCACTTTTTATTTTAATTATTAAATTATGAATGCATGTAGGTTAGAGCTGCACACTTCTATTGCATGTCAAATTGTAGTTTACATTTATTTCTCTCTGTGTGAAATAATTACTAATATGCCTCTCAACAATAGTTGAATATTTATCTATTCATGGTTAAAAACTCATTTGGATTATTGAGTCATGACATCTATTGGCCATAGTATCATATGATAATGCTAATCACTATGATCTTTGGCTAGCTTAGTACAATATGAGGGTTCAATGTCTTTGGTATCTTCAATTTTTATAATGAAACAAATACTTTATTTCTCAATTTAATAAATGTGTAACCAATAAAATTTTAAATATTCTTAATTCTTTTTTTGTTACCATATGTCGTTTTATTCAATAGATGTTCTAAATTTCTACAGATGCATGTATTGACCAAGAAGAGGTATAAATGGGGATGTTATCGCTTAGGTATTTTCATATGAATATCAATTACACATTGGTGACGTTGATGGCTAAGGAGATGTTTTTTATGTACAGAGATCCCTTCCAGTATGGACTAGTCTGACCAAAAGGGTCTTTTGCCACTAAATTCTTTACCGGATAAGTCATTGATGTGGAAACTGTCCAAAATATTTGCGGCGGCAAGATTAAGGTAGCTTCTATAGTTCATCAAATTTTTAACACATTGTCCATCAAATTTCATATTCATATTTATTAATTTGAATACTTATTTAGTGACTAGTGTTAAATATATTCGGTAAAAACTTAATTTTTATATATATGAAAACAAAAAACGATATATGTGCATAAGTGAAAAAAATATTTGAATAAGAAAAACAAAAGGAAAATAAGAAAAATAAAAATAAAAGAAATAACGATAAGGGCCTCGATGTAAGAGTGCAATGGCGACTGACTTGCTCTTGTATTCCTCGCATCCATTAAACCATCGAAATCTTCCAGAGTAATGTACCATCCAAGTCTGAACATGACTTCAAAGGTAAAATTGTTCTTGTGGTCGGAGGTGGAAATTCTGGTATGAAGATGAGATTTTCTCTTAATAACTTGGATGCTAATATAGCCGTTTCTACAAGAAAATATGACATTTTCTGACGGAATTCCCTTGGGAATAGATATTGAAACTCTTTATGTAACTTAGTTAATATCGCTTTTTATTTTAATTATTAAATTATGAATGTATGTACGTTAAAGCTGCAAACTTCTATTGCATGTCAAATTGTAGTTTACATTTTGTTTTTTTGACTCGGTGTGAAAGAACTACTAATATGCCTCTCAACAATAATTGAATATTTATCTATTGATGGTTAAAAACTCATTTGGATTATTGAGGCTGACTTCTATTGGCCGTAGTATCATATGATAATGGTAATCACTATGATCTTTGGCTGGCTAGTACAATATGAGGTTATATCAATATCTTTGGTTCCTTCAATTTGTACAAAGAAACAAATCTCTTATTTCTCAATTTTTTTAATAAATGTGTAACCAATAAACTTTTTTAATATTCTTAATGCTTTTTTGTTACCATATGTCATTTTATTCAATAGATGTTCTTAATTTTTACAGATGCATGTATTGGCCAAGAAGAGGTATACATGGGGATGTTACCACTTAGGTATCTTCCTATGACTATCATTGAAACAATGGTGACGTTGATGGCTAAGGAGATGTTATTTATGTACGGAGATCCCTTCAATTATGGACTTGGCCGACCAAAAAGATCGTTTGCCACTAAATTCTTTACTTGATAGGTCATTGATGTGGAAACTGTCCAAAGTATTCGCGACTGCAAGATTCTGGTAGCTTCTATAGCTCATCAATTTTTTAACACATTGACCATGAAATTTCATATTCATATTTATTCATTTTATTGCTTATGTAGTGACTAGTGTTAAATATATTCGGTAAAAACTTTATATATATGAAAAGAAAAAACGATATATGTGCATTAGTGAAAAAGTATTTGAATAAGGAAAACAAAAGAAAAATAAGAAAAATAGAAATAAAATAAATAATGATAAGGGCCTCGATCTCAGAGTGCACTGGCGACTGACGTGCTCTTGTATTTCTCGCACCCGTTAACGATCGAAACCTTCCAGGGTGCTGTACTATCCATGTCCGGTAAAGGGCTCATTATTCTTCCATGATCCATAAAACACCATCTGCCTGGGATAACCGGGAGGATACTGCTGCTAATGGTGATCTAGATTGATTGAATCCCTGTGAATGTTAACTTTGCGCCTCTGTTTCCGCTAATTGAAGAGTGTCTCGAGGATCAACATCAATATTGCTGAATACCTTATTATTCTCTGCCTTCCATATAAAATAGTATACACGCAAAGTGATGATCTTCTAATATCGGCTGAACCCTCCAAATAAGTGGTCCTTATTTGCAAATAATGATTTAGAAGGGAAAGTATCGGGGTTCGATGGGATCCTTGAGAGTGCTCAGACCTGAATCAACGGTGGACATTCAAAGAACACATGGTTAATGGATTCTTACGGGTCTCCGCAGCGTGCACAAATTGTATCTCCTTGCATTCCCCTTGATTTTAATATTTTCTTAACCGCTATGCATCCTGATGCCAATTATCATAAAAAATGTTTCATCTTAGGTAGACAGCGTACTTTCTAGCAGAAAGCCTTCAGTGGAGTGGTCAATGGACAAAACTCTGGTAAAGTTATTTCTCTAGCTATACGGGTACACTCATTCAACTTGAAAAGCAGATTTAACAGTATATTTCCCAATATTAGTAAAATTTCATCCATCACAATCGATCGTCTGAAATCTGCTTAATGGGATACTTTCTATGATGTTTACATCTTATGGGTCCACCAAACTCTGAATCGCCTGTATATTTTCGAGGTTTGTCAGATCTATCTTTTATAAAGTATGAATAAAAAATGTATACCATAATTCTTCCTATTTTATATTTTAAAAAGTAGGCATGGCATAGTTTCACATACACCTTGCATTGTTGCACATTGGCATTAATTATATGGTTCGAGCTTTATGTGGGAAAAAATTAAGATATGAATATTACAAACCACTATTTTACATATCTGGATCAAACATTGATTATTATTTTGATGAGCGGCATATATATTGTTTATCTTAAACACCATAGCAAAACCAATAGAATGTTTCGGCAATTTATTTCACAGTAGTCATTAATACTTGAGAATTGCCAAGTAGATTTGATGTCTTCAGCGATCGACATGGCATCCAGGGCGGCTGTGGCGATCTCCTTCCTAAAAAATACAGCACATTAAATATTTTTCTCTTCTTTCCAGTATTACCTTTAAAGTCGCGTCCAGACTGTACCGACTCAAATTCACAATCTAACTAGTGAAAGAATCAAGCCTTTCACCACCAGAAGACACCAATCTATTTTCTTCAGTTGCAACCACCAGAAACTCCAACCAGTACCACAAACTCTGGAAGTTGTATTGGTAGTATTTTGTGGTGGTTGCGAGTGAAGAGAATTGAGAATGGTTTATTCCGGTGGTGAAAGGTATTAATACTTTCACTGGTGAGATTTTGCATCCGAGTCAGTACAAGTCTGAACATGACTTTAAAGGTAAAATTGTTCTTGTGGTCGGAGGTGGAAATTCTGGTATGGAGATGAGATTTTCTCTTAGTAACTTGGATGCTAATATAGCCGTTTCAACAAGAAAATATGACATTTTCTGACGGAATTCCCGAGGGAATAGATATTGAAACTCTTTATGTAACTTAGTTAATATCGCTTTTTATTTTAATTAATAAATTATGAATGTATGTACGTTAAAGCTGCAAACTTATATTGCATGTCAAATTGTAGTTTACATTTTGTTTTTTTTTGTTTCTGTCAGTGTGAAATAATTACTAATATGCCTCTCAACAATAATTGAATATTTATCTATTTATGGTTAAAAACTCATTTGAATTATTGGGTCTTGACCTCTATTGGCCATAGATATGATAATGCTAATCACTATGATCTTTGGCTAGCTCAGTACAATATGAGGTTATATCAATGTCTTTGGTTTCTTCAATTTGTACAAAGAAACAAATCTTTTATTTCTAAATTCATTTTAATAAATGTTTAGCCAACAAACGTTTTTAATATTCTTAATTCTTTTTTGTTACCATATGTTGTTTTATTCAATCAATGTTCTTAATTTTTACAGATGCATGTATTGGTGAAGAATAGGTATACATGGGGATGTTATCGCTTAGGTATCTTCCTATAACTATCATTGACACAATGGTGACGTTGATGGACAAGGAGATGTTATTTATGTACGGAGATCCCTTTAAGTACTCGTCCGACCAAAAAGGTCTTTCGCCACTAAATTATGTACTTGATAAGTCATTGATGTGGAAATGTCCAAAATATTCGCGACTGGTAGCTTCTATAGCTCATCAATTTTTTAACACATTGTCCAAGAAATTTCATATTCATATTTATTCATTTGATTTCTTATGTAGTGACTAGTGTTAAATATATTTGGTAAAAGCTTAATTTTTACATATATGAAAAGAAAAACGATATATGTGCATTAGTGAAAAAAAAGTATTTGAATAAGGAAAACAAAAGAAAAATAAGAAAAATAGAAATAAAAGAAATAATGATAAAGGCCTCGATCTCAGAGTGCAATTGCGACTGACGTGCTCTTGTATTATTCGCACCCGTTAAACCATCGAAACCTTCCAGGTTGCTGTACTATCCATGTCCGGAAAAGGGTTCATGATTCTTCCATGTTCCATAAAACACCATCTGCCTGGGATAACCGGGATGATACTGCTGCTACTGGTGATCTAGATTGATTGAATCCCTGTGTAAGTGAACTTTGCGCCTCTGTTTCCGCCAATTGAAGAGTGTCTCGAGGATCAACATCCATATTGTTGAATACCTTATTATTCTCTGCTTTCCATATATCCATGCAAAGTGATGATCTTCTAATATCGGCTGAATCCTCCAAATAAGTGGTCCTTGTTTGTAAATAATGATTTAGAAGGGAAAGTATTTGGGTTCGATGGGATCCTTGAGAGTGTTCAGACCTGAATCACCGGTGGACATTGAAAGAACACATGGTTAATGGATTCTTACGGGTCTCCGTAGCGTGCACAAATTGTATCTCCTTGCATTTCCCTTGCTTTCAAATTTTTTTAACCGCTATGCATCCTGATACCAACTGTCATAAAAAATGTTTCATCTTAAGTAGACAGCGTACTTTCTAGCAGAAAGCCTACAGTGGAGTGGTCGATGGACCAAATCTGGTAAAGTTCTTTCTCTAGCTATCCGGGTATACTCATTCAACTTGATAAGCAGATTTAAGCGTATATTTCCCATTATTAGTAAAATTTCATCCATCACAATCAATCGTCTGAAATCTGCTTAATGGAACACTTTCGATGATGTTTAGATCTTATGGGTCCACCAAAATCTGAATCGCCTGTATATTTTTGAGGTTCGTCAGATCTATGTGTTTATAAAGTATGAATAAGAAATTTATACCATAATTCTTCCTGTTTTATATTTTAAAAAGTAGGGATGGCATAGAAACCACTATTAAGATATCCATATTAGAAACCACTATTTTATGTATTTGGATCAAACATTGGTTATTATTTTGAAGAACGGCATATATATTGTTTATCTTAAAAACCATACCAAAACCAATACAATGTTTCAGCAATTTATTTCACAGTAGTCATTAATACTTGAGAATTGCCGAGATAGATTTGATGTCTTCAGCGATCGACATGGCATTCAGGGCGGCTGTGGCGATCTCCTTCCTAAAAAATACAGCACATTTAATATTCTTCTCTTCTTTCCCGTATTACCTTTAAAGTCGTGTCCAGACTGTACCGACTCAAATTCACAATCTAACTGGTGAAAGTATCAAGTCTTTCACCACCAGAAGATACCAATCTATTTTCTTCAGTTGCAACCACCAGAATCTCCAGCTAGTACCACAAACTCTGGAAGTTGTATTGGTAGTATTTTGTGGTGGTTGCGAGTGGAGAGAACTGAGAATGGTATTTTCCGGCGGCGAAAGGGATTAATACTTTCACTGGTGAGATTTTGCATCCGAGTCTGTACAAGTCGGGACATGACTTTAAAGGTAAAATTGTTCTTGTGGTCGGAGGTGGAAATTCTGGTATGGAGATGAGATTTTCTCTTAATAACTTGGATGCTAATATAGCCGTTTCTACAAGAAAATATGACATTTTCTGACGGAATTCCCGAGGGAATAGATATTGAAAATATTTATGTAACTTAGTTAATATCGCTTTTTATTTTAATTATTTAATTATGAATGTATGTACGTTAAAGCTGCAAACTTATATTGCATGTCAAATTGTAGTTTACATATTGTTTTTTTTTGTTTCTCTCAGTGTGAAATAATTACTAATATGCCTCTCAACAATAATTGAATATTTATCTATTTATGGTTAAAAACTCATTTGGATTATTGGGTCTTGACCTCTATTGGCCATAGTATCATATGATAATGCTAATCACTATGATCTTTGGCTAGCTCAGTACAATATGAGGTTATATCATTGTCTTTGGTTTCTTCAACTTGTACAAAGAAACAAATCTCTTATTTCACAATTTATTTTAATAAATGTTTAACTAATAAACTTTTTAATATTCTTAATTCTTTTTTGTTATCATATGTCGTTTTATTCAATCAATGTTCTTAATTTTTACAGATGCATGTAGTGGCCAAGAAGAGGAATACATGGGGATGTTATCGCTTAGGTATCTTCCTATGACTATCATTGACACAATGGTGACGTTGATGGCTAAGGAGATGTTATTTCTCTACCTTCCATATATACAATAGTATCTATGCAAAGTGATGATCTTCTAATATCGGCTGAACTCTCCAAATAAGTGGTCCTTGTTTGTAAATAATGATTTAGAAGGGAAAGTATCTGGGTTCGATGGGATCCTCGAGATTGCTCAGACCTGAATCAACGGTGGACATTCAAAGAACACATGGTTAATGGATTCTTACGGGTCTTCGCAGCGTGCACAAATTGTATCTCCTTGCATTCCCTTGCTTTCAAATTTTTCTTAACCGCTATGCATCCTGATACCAATTGTCATAAAAAATAGTTCATCTTAGGTAGACAGCGTACTTTCTAGCAGAAAGCCTTCAGTGGAGTGGTCGATGGACCAAACTCTGGTAAAGTTATTTCTCTAGCTATCCGGGTATACTCATTCAACTTGATAAGCAGATTTAACCGTATATTTCCCATTATTAGTAAAATTTCATCCATCACAATTGATCGTCTGAAATCTGCTTAATGGGACACTTTCGATGATGTTTACATCTCATGGGTCCACCAAACTCTGAATCGCCTGTATATTTTCTAGGTTTGTCAGATCTATGTTTTATAAAGTATGAATAACAAATTTATAGCATAATTCTTCCTATTTTATATTTTAAAAAGTAGGCATGGCATAGTTTCACATACACCTTGCATTGTTGCACATTGGCATTAATTATATGGTTCGAGCTTTATGCGGGCAAAAATTAAGATATGCATATTAGAAACCACTATTTTACATATTTGGATCAAACATTGGTTATTATTTTGAAAAACGGCAGATATATTCTTTATCTTAAACACCATACCAAAACCAATACTATGTCTCTGCAATTTATTTCACAGTAGTCATTAATACCTGATAATTGCCAAGATAGATTTGATGTCTTCAGCGATGGACATAGCATCCAGGGCGGCTCTGGCGATCTCCTTCCTTAAAAATCCAGCACATTAAAGATTCTTCTCTTCTTTCCAATATTACCTTTAAAATCGCGTCCAGACTGTACCGACTCAGATTCACAATCTCACTGGTGAAAGTATCAAGCCTTTCACCACCAGAAGATACCAATCTTTTTTCTTCAGTTGCAACCACCAGAAAGTCCAACCAGTACAACAAACTCTGGAAATTGTATTGGTAGTATTTTGTGGTGGTTGCGAGTGGAGAGAATTGAGAATGGTATTTTCCGGCGGTGAAAGGGATTAATACTTTCACTGGTGACATTTTGCATCCGAGTCTGTACAAGTCGGGACATGACTTTAAAGGTAAAATTGTTCTTGTGGTCGGAGGTGGAAATTCTGGTATGGAGATGAGATTTTCTCTTAATAACTTGGATGCTAATATAGCCATTACTACAAGAAAATATGACATTTTCTGACGGAATTCCCGAGGGAATAGATATTGAAACTCTTTATGTAACTTAGTTAATATCGCTTTTTATTTTAATTATTAAATTATGAATGTATGTACGTTAAAGCTAAAAACTTCTATTGTGTGTCGAATTGTAGTTTACTTTTTGTTTTTTTGACTCGGTGTGAAATAATTACTAATATGCCTCTCAATAATAATTGAATATTTATCTATTGATGGTTAAAAACTCATTTGGATTATTGAGTCTGACCTCTATTGGCCGTAGTATCATATGATAATGGTAATCACTATGATCTTTGGCTGGCTAGTACAATATGAGGTCATATCAATATCTTTGGTTCCTTCAATTTGTACAAAGAAACAAATCTCTTATTTCTCAATTTTTTTAATAAATGTGTAACCAATAAACTTTTTAATATTCTTAATGCTTTTTTGTTACCATATGTCATTTTATTCAATAGATGTTCTTAATTTTTACAGATGCATGTATTGGCCAAGAAGAGGTATACATGGGGATATTACCACTTAGGTATCTTCCTATGACTATCATTGAAACAATGGTGACGTTGATGGCTAAGGAGATGTTATTTATGTACGGAGATCCCTTCAAGTATGGATGTATGACATTTTCTGACGGAATTCCCGAGGGAATAGATATTGAAAATATTTATGTAACTTAGTTAATATCGCTTTTTATTTTAATTATTTAATTATGAATGTATGTACGTTAAAGCTGCAAACTTATATTGCATGTCAAATTTTAGTTTACATTTTGTTTTCTTTTGTTTCTCTCAATGTGAAATAATTACTTCTCAACAATAATTGAATATTTATCTATTTATGATTAAAAACTCATTTGGATTATTGGGTCTTGACCTCTATTGGCCATAGTATCATATGATAATGCTAATCACTATGATCTTTGGCTAGCTCAGTACAATATGAGGTTATATCAATGTCTTTGGTTTCTTCAATTTGTACAAAGAAACAAATCTCTTATTTCTCAATTTATTTTAATAAATGTTTAACCAATACACTTTTTAATATTCTTAATTCTTTTTGTTACCATATGTCGTTGTATAGGCCAAGAAGAGGTATACATGGGGATGTTATCGCTTAGGTATCTTCTTATGACTATCATTGACCCAATGGTAAAACTGATGGCTAAGGAGATGTTATTTATGTACAGAGATCATTTCAACTACTCATCCGACCAAAAAGGTCTTTTGCCACTAAATTCTTTACTGGATAAGTCATTGATGTGGAAACTGTCCAAAATATTCGCGAAGGCAAGATTCAGGTAGCTTCTATAGTTCATCAATTTTCTTAACACATTGTCCATCAGATTTCATATTCATATTTATTAATTTGATTGCTTTTGTAGTGACTAGTGTTAAATATATTCGGTAAAAACCTAAATTTTTTTATATGAAAAGAAAAACGATATATGTGCATTAGTGAAAAAAAAATATTTGAATAAGGAAAACGAAAGAAAATAGAAATAAAAATAATAATGATAAGGGCCTCGATCTCAGAGTGCAATGGCGACTGACGTCTCTTGTATTCCTCGCATCCGTTAAACCATCGAAACCTTCCAGGGTTCTTTCATGATCCATCCGTAAAACACCATCTGACTGGGATAAGCGGGAGTGGTACTGCTGCTACTGGTGATCTAGATTGATTGATTCCCTGTGTAAGTGAATTTGAGCCTCTGTTTCTGCCAATTGAAGAGTGTCTCGAGGATCAACATCATTATTGCTGAATACCTTATTATTCTCTGCCTTCCATATATACAATAGAATCCTTGCAAAGTGATGATCTTCTAGTATCTGCTGAACCCTGCAAATAGGTGGTCCTTTCTGTAAATAATGATTTAGAAGGGGAAGTATCTGGGTTCGATGGGATCCTTGAGAGTGCCCAGACCTTAATCGCCGGTGGACATTCAAAAGAAAACATGGTTAATGGATTCTTCAGGGTCTCCACAGCGTGCACAAATTATATCTCCTTGCATTCCCCTTGCTTTTAATTTTTTTTAACCGCTATGCATCCTGATACCAATTGCCATAAAAAAATTTCATCTTAGGTAGACTGCATACTTTCCAGCAAAAAGCTGTAAGTGGAGTGGTCGATGGACCAAACTCTTGTAAAGTTCCTTCTCTAGCTATCTGGGTACAATCATTCAACTTGATAACCATATTTAACCGTATATTTTCCATTATTAGTAAAATGTCATCCATCACCATCGATCGTCTTAAATCTGCTTAATGGGATACTTTCGATGATGTTTACATCTTATGGGTCCACCAAACTCTGAATCGCCTGTAACTTCCATGTCCTCGAATTTGCATTGATGAGAGAATCTACTAAGGTCCGGATAAAGATTGTGTTGGTTTTAATTTGCTGGTCTCGGGCGAGGGGATGGGTGCCAAGGATAATTCCATACTGAAATAGATGATCCGGATCCCACCCTTTTGATAAGTCTTTTGCTAACCAGAGATTTAGCAGAGACAATACTTCGCCAACCATAGGACGACGAGTACGATCGAATCGGTTCCGGTTGATGCATTCCTGAAATAGTGACCTTTGAAAACACGAGAGAATAATGTGTTTGTTTTCTCTATTAGCCTCCAAAATTGTTTTGCCAAGCATGGCTGTATTAAAATCTGTGAGGTCTTTAAATCCTAAACCTTCCTCTTTAGGACTAGAATTTTTTTCCCACGATTTCCAATGCATACCTCTTGAGTTAACTCATGGACTCCAACAAAATTTTGCCACTGCACTCGTAAGCTTCAGGATAAATAAAAATTCTAAAAAGTCATTGGTTAATTTTTTATAACTTTATTGTGATGATCTTCAGATATTTAATCTATTAATTTAGAGTCCTATTTTTATCCACCATTAACAAGTCATAATAGGACCACTTAAAAATTAATTAATATGACATATTCAATTATTTAATTAATACTAAACAACCTATAAATTTTAATTTGTCAATTATAACAAAATTTGTTGAGAAAGAATGTAACAAAATATGTCTTAAAATTTTAAATATTTTTATCAAATAAATTATTAATTAATTATGTAATTAGTTTTATAATATTTTTATAAATCAATGTTTACTAAACTTTTATTATAAAATAAAATAAATGTATACTATTTTTCTAATTTCTATAACTATATTTTGTTTTATATAAAAAGAGAAGTGAAATATGAATTTAGTATGAAAACAATTATATTAAATAGGTAAATTAACATATTTTATTTTTTAAATTGTTTCTTTGAAATAAATTAGCACTCATCATTAGAATGGGTTAAATTATTTTTTAGGATAACAATCCTAATAGCAGTAGACTAAAAATATTTGTTTCATGGTCGACATTTTCTTTTACGATCGGGTCGGATCAATATTTCAAAAGCTTTGATTATACTTATATGTAATGATGAAATAATTTTACTAGAAAATTGTTTAACTCTATGTAATTTTATACTATAGTTGTTTTCTAGTCATTTTGGCAGAACTATATATCTTATGAGAATGAGCACCAGTAAAATTTTCTCAGATGTTTAATTTTTCATTATATTTTCGACGTTCGTCAGG
The DNA here is from genome assembly GCF_000801105.2 of Raphanus sativus. NCBI lineage: Eukaryota > Viridiplantae > Streptophyta > Magnoliopsida > Brassicales > Brassicaceae > Raphanus > Raphanus sativus. The sequence continues at coordinate 22,013,144 of NC_079511.1, read as the reverse complement.
TCTATGTTTGATAATGTATGAATAACAAATTTATACCATAGTTCTTCCTATTTTATATTTTAAAAAGTAGGCATGGCATAGTTTCACATACACCTCGCATTGTTGCACATTGGCAGTAAATATATGGTTCGAGCTTTACGTGGGCAAAAATTAAGACATGAATATTACAAACCTTTATTTTACTTATCTGGATCAAACATTGGTTATTATTTTAATGAACGGCATATATATTATTTATCTTAAACACCATACCAAAACCAATACAATGTTTCTGCAATTTATTTCACAGTAGTCATTAATACTTCATAATTGCCAAGATATATTTGATGTCTTCAGCGATCGACATAGCATCCAAGGCGGCTCTGGCGATCTCCTTCCTAAATAGTCCAGCACATTAAAGATTTTTCTCTTCTTTCCAATATTACCATTAAAGTCGCGTCCAGACTGTACCGACTCCAATTCACAATCTCACAGGTGAAAGTATCAAGCCTTTCACCACAGAAGATACCAATCTATTTTCTTCAGTTGCAACCACCAGAAACTCCAACCAGTACCACAAACTCTGGAAGTTGTATTGGTAGTATTTTGTGGTAGTTGAGAGTGGAGAGTATTGAGAATGGAATATTCCGGCGGTGAAGGGGATTAATACTTTCACTGGTGAGATTTTGCATCCGAGTCAGTACAAGTCTGAACATGAATTTAAAGGTAAAATTGTTCTTGTGGTTGGAGGTGGAAATTCTGGTATGGAGATGAGATTTTCTCTTAATAATTTGGATGCTAATATAGCCTTTTCTGCAACAAAATATCGTATTTTCTGATAGAATTCCCGAGGGAATAGTTATTGAAACTCTTTTGTAACTTAGTTAATGTCGCTTTTTAATAATTAAATTATGAATGTATGTACGTTAAAGCTGTAAATTTCTATTGCATGTCAAATTGTAGTTGACATTTTGTTTTTTTCTCTCAATGTGAAATAATTACTAATATGCCTCTCAACAATAATGGAATATTTATCTATTCATGGATAAAAACTCATTTGGATTATTGAGTCTTGACCTCTATTGGCCATAGTATAATATGATAATACTAATCACTATGTTCTTTGGCTAGCTTAGTACAATATGAGGTTATATCAATGTCTTTGGTTTCTTCAATTTGTACAAAGAAACAAACCTCTAATTTCTCAAATTTTTAATAAATGTGCAACCAATAGACTTTTTTAATATTCTTAACTCTTTTTTGTTACCCTATGTTGTTTTATTCAATTGATGTTCTTAATTTTTACAGATGCATGTATTGGCCAAGAAGAGGTATACAGTGGGATGTTATCGCTTAGGTATCTTCCTGTGACTATCATTCACACAATGGTGACGTTCATGGCTAAGGAGACGTTATTTATGTACGGAGATCTCTTCAAGTACTCGTCCGACCAAAAAGGTCTTTTGCCACTAAACTATTTACTGGATAAGTCATTGAGGTGGAAACTGTCCAAAATATTTACGACGGCAAGATTCAGGTAGCTTCTACAGTTCATCATATTTTTTTAACACATTGTCCATAAAATTGCATATTCATATTTTAATTTGATTGCTTATGTAGTGACTAGTGTTAAATATATTCGGTAAAAACCTAACTTTTTCTATATGAAAAGAAAAACGATATATGTGCATTACTGAAAAAAATATTTGAATAAGGAAAACAAAAGAAAAATAAGAAAAATGGAAATAAAAGAAATAATGATAAGGGCCTCGATCTCAGAGTGCAATGGCGACTGACGTGCTCTTGTATTCCTCGCACCCGTTAAAGCATTGAAACCTTCCAGGGTGCTGTACTATCCATGTCCGGAAAAGGGCTCATGATTCTTCCATGATCCATCCGTAAAACACCAACTGCATGGGATAACCGGGAGGGATACTGCTGCTACTGGTGATCAAGATTGATTGATTCCCTGTGTAAGTGAACTTTGCACCTCTGTTTCCGCTAATTGAAGAGTGTCTCGAGGATCGACATCCATATTTCTGAATACCTTATTATTCTCTGCCTCCCATATATACAATATTATCCATGCAAAGTGATGATCTTCTAATATCGCCTGAACCCTCCAAATAAGTGGTCCTTTTTTTTAAATAATGATTGAGACGGGGAAGTATTTGGGTTCGATGGGATCCTTGAGAGTGCCCAGACCTGAATCGCCGGTGGACATTTAAAGAACACATGGTTGGATTCTTCAGGGTCTCCGCAGCATGCACAAATTGTTTCTCCTTGCATTATCCTTGCTTTTATTTTTTTCTTAACCACTATGTATCACGATACCAATTGCCATAAAAATGTTTCACCGTAGGTAGACAGCGTACTTTCCAGTAGAAAGTCTTAAGTGGAGTGGTCGATGGACCAAACTCTGGTAAACTTCTTTCTCTAGCTATCCGGGTACACTCATTCAACTTGATAAGCATATTTAACCGTATATTTCCCATTATTAGTAAAATGCCATCCATCACGATCGATCGTCTGAAATCTTCTTAATGGGATACTTTTGATGATGTTTACATCTTAAGGGTCCACCAAACTCTGAATCTCCTGTAACTTCCATGTACTTGAATTTTCATTGATGAGAGAATCTACTAAGATCCGGATAAAGATTGTGTTGGTTTTAATTTGCTGGTCTCGGGCGAGGGGATGGGTGCCAAGGATAATTCCATTATGAAATAGATTATTTGGATCCCACCCTTTTGATAAGTCTTTCGCTAACCAGAGATCTAGCAGAGACAATATCTTTCCAAACATAGGACGACGAGTACGAACGAATCGGTTCCGGTTGATGCATTCCTGAAATAATGACCTTTGAAAACACGAGAGAATAATGTGTTTGGTTTCTCTATTAGCGTCCAAAATTGTTTTTCCAAGCAAGAGTGTATTAAAATCTGCGAGGTCTTTAAATCCTAAACCTTCTTCCTCCGTAGGACTAAAAATTTTGTCCCACGATTTCCAATGCATACCTCTTGAGTTAACTCATGGACACCAAAAAAAATTTGCCACTGCACTCGTAATCTTTAGGATAAATAAAAATTCCAAAAATTCATTTGTTAGTTTTGTATTTGATTTTGAGTTTTGAATCATTTTTACAAAAAGCCCGGTAAACTATCCTTTATTTATATTTGTGTAACTTTGTTGTGATGATCTTCAGATATCTAATCTATTAATTTATGGTCCTATTTTTATCTACCATTAACAAGTCATAATAGGACCACTTAAAAATTAGTTAATATGACATATTCGATTATTTAATTAATAGTAAACAACCTATAAATTTTAGTTTATTCAATTATAACAAAATCTGTTGAGAAAGAATGTAACCAAATCTGACTTAAAATTTTAAATATTTATATAAAATAAATTATTAATTAATTATATATCTATATAAATTTTAATTTATTCAATTATAACAAAATCTGTTGAGAAAGAATGTAACCAAATCTGACTTAAAATTTTAAATATTTATATAAAATAAATTATTAATTAATTATATAATTAGTTATATAATATTTTTATAAATCAATCAGCCGTCGGTCTTCTCTCTTTTACTTCGGTGGTTGGTGGTTCTCATCGCCACCGGGAGTGGCTAAGACTCCGGGAAAAGAGGCTCTCAAAGCTCTTTACCGCCGGCTTTGTGTCTCTGGGAGGGGATGGTTCCTCTAGCATCTCTATCGCCGGCTTTGTGTCTCTGGGAAGGATGGTTTTTTCTAGCATCTCGATCACCGGAACTTATGTTCTTGTGTGGTGAATTAGTATTAGCTTGAAGTCGTGGGAATACTGCTTTTGTTTGGTTCTTTGTTTTTCAGTCACTTCGTTGCATCCTAAGTTGGCTTTTTGGGTTCGTTTTTTGTGATTTATGTTCGCTGTGGAGGTATCTACTAGACCTTATCTTGGTCCTTTGTGGTTTTGGGAGATGGTTTCTAGACGAAGCAGTTAACTTGACCTTCAGTTTTTCTCTTGCGAGGAGGTGGGCAGTCTTTGTTCTGTAGGTCACTTGGCTGCCTTGCGAGTGTCCGCGTGTAAGAGCTGGTGGTCTTCTTTGACGTTTTCCCAAGTAGTGTTTCAAGGTCTTTTGTCCTTGTACCTTAGTTTTAGTGGTGGTTTTAGGTCATGCAAGTTTCACATGGATAGCAGCTACTGGAGTTGGTGTAGTTTTGACCTCTCGATTGTTTCTGATGTTTCTGGTTCTAGTATGGCTTGGTGATATTCCTTTCAGGGTTGAGACTGCTCAAGACATTTGTTCCTTAGGTCAGCTCCATTGATATCGAATTCTTTTGGAAAGGTGGAAGGAATAGACTTATGGACATATATGGGTTTTAGGCTCTGTTTATGTCTTTGTTTTATTTTGTTTGGTTTATGTTCTTTGTCTTTGGTTTCTTATCGACACTATGTATCTCAACTTTCTTCGAGTTAAAAAAAAGATATATTTTTATAAATCAGTATTAACTAAAATTTATTACAAAAAAATGAATACTTTTTTATAAGTTATATAACTATATTTTGTTTTATATAAAAATAGAAGTGCTATATGAAGTTAATATGAAAAAATATATTAAATAGCTCAATTAACATATTATTTTTTTAATTGTTTCATTTAAATAAATTATCACTCATCATTGAAATGGTTTAATTTATTTTTTAGGATAACAATCCTAATGGCAGTAGACTAAAATACTTGTTTCATGGTCGACATTTGCTTTTAAGATCGGGTCGGGTCAATATTTCAAAAGCTTTGATTGTACGTATATGTACTGATAAAAGAATTTTACTAGAAAATGGTTTAACTCTATGTAATTGTATACTATAGTTCTTTTCTAGTCATTTTTGCAGAACGATATATCTTATCAGAATGAGCACCGTTGAAATTTTCTCAGATGTTTAATTTTTCATTATATTTTCTATGTTCTTCAGATCTATGTTTTATAAAGTATGATAAAAAATTTATACCATATTTCTTCCTATTTAATATTTTTAAAAGTGGCATAGTTTCACATACACCTGTTGCACATTGGAAGTAATTATATGGTTCGAGCTTTATGTTGGCAAAAATTAAGTTATGAATATTACAAACCAATATTTTTCATATCTGGATCAAACATTGGTTATTATTTTGATGAACGGCATATATATTGTTTATCTTAATCACCATACCAAAACCAATACAATGTTTCTACAATTTATTTCACACTAGTCATTAATACTTGATAATTGCCAAGATAGATTTGATGTCTTCAGCGATCGTCATAGCATCCAGGGCGGCTCTGGCGATCTGATTTTGTAATTTTAGTTTCAATATTAATATTATTATAAGTATACTTCTAACTAATTTAAATTTATATGTTTGTATACTTATTCGGTTTTTGATGCGGGTCTGATTTGATATTAGTTTTTTCGGATATAGCACTTTATAACTCATTCGAAAATATAAGACAGGTCTACTCAGGTCCACAATCCTGATTTTCGGGTCAATTTCAAACAATTTTGTAAAATTATTGTAAACATAAAATTGCATGACGAATTATTATGTGTAATAATAACATTATTTATTTTATTATATATGAAATGAAATCATGAAAATTTAGTGAAAAATATAATTTTATCTATTTAATTACTATTTTATTAGTAAACAAAATTATACTATACTTTGTTATTTTTTAAAAAATTTCTGTTTAGGAATAAAATACAAAATAATGTGTGAAATAGCTATGACACAAGTGTATAGCTATGCAACATCAAAAATTCAATAAAATATCTCAAAACCTTCTTACTAATAATTTTTAAAATATTATACACAAACATATAAATAAGATTTCTTTAACATATAAGAAAAAATTACAGAAAAAGTTACAAAGAAACGGACGTATGGACATATGATTACGAAAAAACAAGCGTATGCCGGGTCAATTTTTAAATTGCTATTATTTTATAAAATAGATTTTGATTAAGATTTATTTACAAATATGATTACAAATAAAAATATAAATATGAGAATCAAAATTTTTAAAAAAGTTAAAACAATAAATATATCCGCCCTTCAGAATCTAGTTTTTTTCTTATAATTTAGGTATACATTATTGTAACTTTTACAACTAAGACCTTATTATTTATACTTTCTCTCACAAAACATGACCCTAATTTATGTACGAAAAATGAAAAGAAGAAAGAAAAGAAGACCTGGTGCATATGCACTGTGTGCCTTAAGCCAGCACTTTCATATAACAAGAAACCAACCAAAATTATGAAACAAAAACTGGTTTTGCAAACAAACTTTAAGCCATACGATGGTCGGATGGTAGGATAAAGTGTTGTTAGGAATGGCTAGATGCGGAAAATTATCAAAAAGTGATGATGGAACATGGGAAACCAGACATTTTATTTTCTTTCACGCTTTATTCCGTGAAAATGTGAAAGAAGGCATCACCAGAAAGTTTTAGGGGGAAATTGCTAAAACCAACCCAAATATTGATTGCAACCCTAAAAGTAAACCCCGTATTCAATCAATTGCAAACCCAATCTAAAGGGGTGTTAAAACTACTATTTAGTCCTTGTGACCAAACAAAAAAACATAAAGTCATTTTACTGTTCTGTCCTTCGTAAGTCTACACATAATAAACATAGTCTACATATCCGTAGACGTCGTACACAGTCTACACTGTTGACTTAATTTGTAGTCTACATTTTAATTTGATCTAGTTAATTACGTTTAAAAATATATAAAATTATTTTTTGTGAAATTATTAATTAATCATCAATGTAAAAGTTAATATAAAGTTAATAAACTAAATTTGTATATAAATGAACAACTAAAAAGAATATATGTTGATTTGGTAACCATGTGAGACAATGTTTATGGTTTAGTAACAAAAGGTCATATAACATGTTATATCTTTAAAGGTTAGATCTTTAGGGTTAGATTTAGATTGAATTTTTTTTTAAATTAACATATTATTACTGAGTAGTTTTTATTTTTTAAATTTGATATTTGATACAATAAAATTGAGACTCTTTTGATTATCAAATTAATATTTAGGGTTTGAGTTTTGTGGTTTAGGGTTTCGTAGACTTACAAATCAGTCTACTTTGGTGAGTGTAGACTGTCTTTAAAGTCTATTCTCATCGAATTTAACCTAACCGGATTTAACCAAGTAAATTCAAACCTAATCCAATTTAAACTAAACATTTACATTTGAGATTTGAATTTGTGGTGTAGGGTTTCGTAGACTTACAAATCAATCTACTTTAGTGACCGTAGACTATCTTTAAGGTTTATTCTCATCGAATTTAACCTAACCGGATTTAACCAAGTAAATTCTAACCTAATTCAATTTAAACCAAGCCTTAACATTTAGGGTTTGAATTTTGTGGTTTAGGGTTTCGTAGACCTACAATAAAGTCTTTATATCTGGAGACGTTTTTTTCAGTTTGCATTTTAAAATTTTGTTTACAAAATATCATTATTTTAAAATAAAGTGAGTTCCTTAAGAATAAAAATGTAAAATAATATACTATAACTATTAAAAATAAAGAAAAATAAATAATGAAATTAACATAGTAGACTTTCTAAAAGGTCTACTAAATTACAATAAAATATACTCTAAGAATTTTAATTTTAGTAGACATCAAAAGAAGTCTACAGTGTCGTAAATTTTAACCTAGTTTCATTTTTATCTCCCTATATAAATGAAATTTACACAACTTCTCTCCAAAATGGCTGCATATCTCACTTCTCTCTAAAACTCTCTCCCTTCTCTCTAAAATTCTCTCATTTCTCTCATATCTTTCTCATAATATTATCTTGTTATATTATGTATTATGATTCATGGTTTTCATCATCTCCTTTACAAATGTAAGTTTTAGATCTGTAGATTTTAAGTATGTACTTTTTTATGTTATTTATTTCTCACAATATTATCTTTTTTGTAGGTATTATTATATATGGTTTTCATCTTTTCCTCTAAAAATGTAAGTGTTAAATCTATAGATTTTAAAAGTGTAATTTTATGTTATCTCTTTCTCACAATATTATCTTTTTTTGTAGGTGTTATCATTCATGATTTTCATCTTCTCCTCTAAAAATGTAAGTTTTAGATCTATAGATTTTAAATGGGTATTTATATGTTATATTCAAATAAAATTATAGATCAATCTCTGTGCATTTAATTTGCAACTATTTTATCTTATAAATTCTATTTTGAAGTATTTCCAGATTTAAAACTAGATACACATTTAAAAATGTACATATTTTTCCAGATCTGAAAAATATCATATAGTGTAAACTGCTAATGAAGTTTGCTTATAAGCTAAGGCTAGTAGACTTCATATGAAGTCTACTAAACCACAAAATTGTAAGTAGACTTCATTGGAAGTCTACAAAAATATGAATATTTTTTCCTATGTTCTTTAAATAATTTTATCTAATTTTGCAGATATTTTCTCCCATGGTTGTTATCTCCTCCTCCCAAAAATGTAAGATTTACATCTATAGATTTTAAATATGTTTTTATACTTATATTTAAATAAAATTACATATTAAAACCAGATTTCTTTAATTTATTACTATTTTGTCTTATAAAATATATTTTCTAAAGTTTTTTACATTTAAACTTATTTCATATTTTAATGTATATATTTTTCATACTTCGAGAACAAAAAAGTATTTCAAATTTTCTAAATGCACACTAATAGATCTGAAAATTTTCCGCTAGTGTAGACTTCAATTGAAGTCTACTAAACCATAAACTTTAAGTAGACTTAATAAAAATTCTACTAAAATATGATTTATATTTATTCTTATGTTTTTCTCATAACTTTATCTTATTTTGCAGGTACTCTTTTCTAAGACTTTATTTGAGGCATCAAGATTATGAAAAATCAAACACACTAAAAACATATTTTTAATAAAATGATTTGTAATAATTTTTCATAATAAAATATTCATTTGTAAATAATTGTTTGATGCATGATTTATAAATATTCTATTCATTTTTAGTTGTGTTTCACTTGTATGATATTATTAATTTTTGTTAGCTGTCAATTTTTACACAAGATACTCTAATTAACCAAACAATTAAAACTGATGTAGTAGGCTTTTGTACCAGACTTGTGGGTGTAACAGACTATGTAATTTGCATGCAGCAGAGTTCTGTGAAAGTCTTCTGTAAAAGAAGGACAATACATAAGTCTACTTCTAGACTATCATGCAGCTTCATTTGTATCAGATATTATCAGTATTGCTCTTGTTTTCAAAATATTCATCACAAATTCAACGAAAATACAGTAGACTAACCAAGAAGTCTACGTTAAAAGAAGATTAAAACGTAAGTCTGCTCGGCCGAAATCAGACATGCAATAAACATGTCAAAATACCTACAAACTCAACACTGACTAAATACCCACAAATCAAACATAAGTTCAACACATAAGACAACATCCAAAACAACAATACAAGTCATAACTCGTCGTCACCTCCAGCTTGTACTTGACACTGGCTTGATACACAAAGGCGTACAATGTGGGTCTTACATAACTCGATCAAGTTCCGTACTTGTCTATCACTCGTGACATGCATAAGAGGAGTATCCGGACCCATAATCTTCTTGTGTCATTTCAAGAAGTTCACCATATGTACAACAATCATGCACAAAGAACATTCTCCCTTTTTCCACTTATCAACCACAAACTCCCACAAAGAGCCTTTCATCACCCATTCTCCGTACACAACATGCAAATTAACCATTACGTGCAAAAATAATACATTTTAAAAAATTAGCGAACAATAATTTTATGTTTGATAAAATTATAAACGTAGACTTCCAAAGACGTCTACACATTGTTAGCTAACTACATACTCAAACCAAAAATTCGATAGTTTCCTAATTATAAAAGATTATCTTTTAAAAATAGTTAAGAACAATTAGTATTAACTAATACACAATTTCAAACAAAAAAATCTTGAAAATACGTTATGAATAATACACAAATTCACTTTTTATAGATTTTCAAGAGTAGACTTTCGTTTCGGTCAACAACAACGTAGACTTTCTTATCAGTTTATGAATGTAGACTCTCATATAGGTCTACAGTTTGAGTTAGTTTTTGCAATTGCAAAATTCACGGGTTACTATCTGTATTTAAAAAAACGTTATGATTTTATACAAATAGACTTTGTTTTCAGTCTACATTTTGAAAAGGTTAGTTTTTGCAATTGACCAGAACTCATCCCAAATTTGACTTTAAAACGTAGACTTCATAAACAGTCTACGGTTGAGAGGTAGACTTCATAAACAGTCTACAATTTTTTTATTTTTTAGAACAGGTTAGTTTTTGCAATTGACCAAGTTGACTTTCTAAAAATAGACTGACACGAACGTCTACAAAAGTGTAGATGTTATATGAAGTCTACGCAATAATCCGATGGGTTAGTTTTGCATTTGACTAAAATAAAATAGTAGACTTCATATGCAATCTACTTTTTTTTTCTTGGGTTCAGTAGACTGAATAAGAAATCTACACATTTTTTTCCATCCTGGTCAACTTTTTAAAATTTTAGTCAAATACAAAACTAACTTAACAAACGGAGTCAAAGTTTGGGTCAAATGCAAAACTGACCTTCTGTAGACTTCACTAGCAGTCTACACATTGTAGACTGTTTGAGAAGTCTACTTTGAAAAGTCAAAAGTTTGGTCAAATGCAAAAACTAACCTCTTTATGTAGACTTCTTGGTAAGTTTACGCACTATTTTTTTTTGTTATCAAAGGAAAAATCGTAGATTTCCAAGAAAGTCTATTTTATAGGGTTTTAGCATTTTGGTCAATTGCAAAACTAACCTGTGCGTTGACTTGTAGACCGCAATGTAAGTCTACATCTGCCTGTAGACGTACAAAGCTGTCTACTTTCGCGACACAGATCTGAAAAAAGACGAAAAATATGTAAATAGTTACCTTTTTGCGGTGTGAAACTTGTTTCCACCCTTTTCCACCGTCCAAACTCCAAATATGAGCAAAAAGAAGGAACTTTGACGACCCACAAGAGATAACACTCGAAAATTTGAAGTTGTGTTTATGAAAATGAAAGTTATGTGAGTTTTTTAGATGAGAATGGAGAGGAAATGAGAGGAAATGAGAGGAAATGAAGATTTGTTTGTTTAGAAACACACAAAAATGGTTGAGAATGGAATGATAGAGGTGTAAAGAGCTCAAAAATGGTTGTTAATGGTGGTTAAAGAATTGATGATAATGGCATGGTTGTAAATAAGAAGAAATGTTTAGGGTGTTATAGGTTTTTTACCATTTTCGAAATAATTAAAAAATTAATCAATAATGGCAATTCTGTAAATATTTCAAAAACATAAGGATGAATAGGAATTTTCAATGGTGAATAGTAATGACAAAAAAAAAAGAGGTTGGTTTTGGAGTTGACTTGAATTTTTAGGTTGGTTTTGAAAGAACCCCAAGTTTTAGCCAGTGGCAAAAACAAGAAAATTGGCCTATTTGAACATGAATTTTACATGTTGTGGATTTTCTCTTCTGAACTTTACAGTAGTACATATTTCATATTATACTAGTTAAAAAATCAGAAATACTACATATTTCATATTTTACGCATTATATTTTTTCCTTCTGGAATTTTATGATACAGAATATTCCATATTGAACTAAAAAAGTTGACCTACATTTAATTATCATTTTTCTTTATTGTGGTACTATTTTTCTCTAGTTTTATAATATACAATACTATTTTAAGGAATAATTCACGTTATACAAACAACCTTTCCAGGAAAAAAAATCTCCACTCATAGAAAAAAAAACACAAAACTATAAAAAGGATACAGAAAACACTCAATATGCATAGTAAGAAGAAGCAAACTTAATCGAAAACAAATTAAATGGTTCAACTCGATATAAGTGTATATTGTAATCCTATCCTTTTTAATAAACCATATTTGGTGAAAATTCGAGGCACTTAACTTTTGTAATATTTTGTTTTGTTCGTCTTGACTAGATCCATATTTTCTAAGAACGTTACAAAAATAACTAGCTTATATTATAAAGTACAAAAATTTAGATTCAATTATAGATTTCACGCTTGCACACTGGCAGTTATGATATGGTTCGAGCTTTATATGGGTCAACATTAACATAAGAACATCTAGGCCAGGGCATACGGGTCATCGGGTCGGGTTCGGGTCGATTCCTTTCGGGTCCGGTTCTTTCGAGTCTAGGAGTTTAGGACCCGATAGGGTAATTTCAAATTCTTGGTTCCGGGTCGGTTTGGATCGTACCGGGTCCGGGTCGGGTCGGGTCTTAGATAGTTGAACCCATTCGGGTAACTAGAATTTATCGGTTCGGTTCTGGGTCGGGTTCGGTTTGATTTAAAAAATACCTAAAAATACAAAAAAATATTTGAAAATATTAATATATCCGAAAATATTTGAAATTTTATTTAAAATTTATGTTTTTATTATATCAAAATGTGTATATATATTAAAGTATGCGAGATACAACAATAATTAGTTGTCTCCTAATGGCTGACCCCCTTGTTCTGTGGACAAATAACCCCTCTTCGATTCTCCCTTGATTCATTTTATTTAATTTACATTATTAATTCGGGAACCCATCGGTTTCGGGTTCGGGTCGGGTCGGGTCCAAGACCTGCGGGTCCTTTACAACAAGACCCGATAGGGTAATTTGATCGGGTCGTTTCCTATCCGGATCGGATTTTTTCGGGTCGGTTTCGTATTGGGTCTTCGGATCCGGGTAAAATGCCCAGGCCTAAACTCAGCCATAACGTATGCATAACTCAACTGTAATTTGATTATAACTCAGCCGTAACATATGCATACCTTAGCCATAAAGTATACATAACTCAACCGTAACATATTTGAATAGTATAAGTCAGCCGTAATGTTCATATAAGTCAGCCTTAACGTTCCTATAAGTCAGCCGTCAAGTGTAATTTGTTTCGCAATGTTTCGTATTTTGGGCGGGAACAAAATCATTCCTTCAACTCTAAGCACAATATGAAAATTTTAATATTTTCTTAAATTTGAACCTCAAACCCTAAACTATTGAACTATAAAGTTATAAAAAATATAAAGTTTATCTTTTGAACACAATATTAAGACTGTAAACTTTTCTTAAATTTGAACCTCAAACTCTAAACTATAGAATTATAAAGTTACAAAAATTATGAACTTAGTTATAAAATATGCATAACTCAGCCTTAATGTATCTGAATGGTATAAGCCAGCCGTAACTTTCCTATAACTCAGCCGTCGAGCGTAATTTGTTTCGCGATGTTTCGTATTTTGGGAGCGTAATTTGTTTCGGGAACAAAATCATTCCTTTAACTCTGAACACAATATTAAAACTCTAATATTTTCTTAAATTTGAACCTCAAACCCTAAACTATATAACTATAGTGTTATAAAATTTATAATTTTTTATCTTTTGAACACAATATTAAAACTTTAATATTTTCTTAAATTTGAACCTCAAACCCTAAACTATAGAACTATAAAGTTATAAAAAATTATAAACTCAGTCGTAACGTATGCATAACTCAGCCGTAACGTTCCTATAACTCAGCCATCGAGCGTAATTTGTTTCGCGACGTTTCGTATTTTAGGCGGGGAAAAAATATATTGGGTGAGAACAAAATCATTCCTTCAACTGTGAACACAATATTAAAACTATAATATTTTTTTAAAATTTGAACCTCAAACTCTAAACTATAGAACTATAAAGTTATAAAAATTTATAAATTTTACCTTTTAAACACAATATTAAAAATTTTAATCTTTTCTTAAATTTGAACCTCAAACCCTAAACTATAGAACTATAAAGTTATAAACATTATAAACTCAGGCGTAACGTATGCATAACTCAGCCGTAATTTGATTATAACTCAGCTGTAACGTTCCTATAACTCAGCCGTCGAGCGTAATTTGTTTCACGGCGTTTTGTATTTTGGGCGGGAAGAAATTTTTTGGGCGAGAACAAAATCATTCCTTCAACTCTAAACACAATATTAAAACTTTAATTTTTTCTTAGATTTGAACCTCAAACCCTAAACTATATAACTATAAAGTTAAAAAAAATTGTAAAGTTTATTTTTGAACACAATATTAAAAATTTATTCTTTTCTTTAATTTGAACATCAAACCCTGAACTATAAAACTATAAAGTTATAAAAAATTATAAACTCAGCTGTAACGTATGCATAACTCAGCTGTAACGTATGCATAACTCAACCGTAACGTATGCGTAACTCAGCCGTAATGTTGAACACAATATTACAACTTTATTCTCTCTCTTTGAGTCTTTTTTCTTTTGTAAGACGACAAATTTAATGAGAGAGGAAGCAACATGATGTCGGACCGCCATACATGACACTGGAGGAGATGAAGCTTCTTCTTTTTTGAATCTAGGTTTTTTGGACTCAATTGCGGAAACAATAATTACCAGATCCATAAGATCTCGGAGAAAGATGAAGAATAAGATGAATAATATAAATAAAAAAGATGAATAATGAAGAATAACATAGACCCTTATTTTATTGTTATAACATGAGTGATGACATGGAAAATCCGAGTAGATGACATGGCTGATGACATGGAAAATGGGTTACTCAGCTGTCAAACGAATATATAACTCAGCCTTAATAAATCAGCCATCATGTAAAATGTAAACCAGCCGAAACGTGAACATTATCCTAGTAATTAAACTTTTGCTAATAAATCAGCCGTAATTAGGATGAAAAACCATAAATCAGCCATATCGTCAAATAAATCAACCGTCAAATGGATGCTATTCTAGTAATTAATCTTTCGCTAATAAGCTAGCCTTAACTAAGCTGATTTTAGTGTTAATCAATCCAATTACGGCTGATTAAATATAACTCAGCCGTAATATCCTCCCAAAACTTAGCCGTAAATTTAATAACTCAGCCAGTCGATGTTCGTTAACTCAGCCGGAGAAATTTAATTTAGCTGTGTCTTAACTACAACTCATCCAAATTTTTCAGAAATCACATCGCCGATGTATAAGTCAGTCGTAACGTGTGTAATTAACTCAGCCGTTATCGCATAAATCAGCCAGATTTCTGTAAACCAGCCGCAACAAGCACCTGACTTATCTTCTTAACTCAGCCGTATTCTCTTAATTCAGCCGCGTTCTTTAATTCAGCCACAACGTAACCTTAACTCAGCCGTAACGACGCATGTTGCAATTTACGGCTGACTTAATGAAAATACAGAACAAAATTCCTACATGGCGCGGGTTTTTGCTTACGTGGCATTAAAAAGTAATGGCATTCTTGTAAATACGTTTTTTTCATAACGTAAAAAAGGGCACGCTTGGTATTAAAAAAGCCAGTAATAAAAAAAATATTTATATGGTTCTGGTCATTTGTCCTAAAATTTGTAATAGCTGAGTAAACTTCCCAAACAATCCCATTTTTTAATAATCTTGCAGTTTCCAAGATTGATTTGATGTCTTGAGCAACAGACAGTATCTTGAACGGCTCCATCAATTCCTTTCCTCGAAAATCAATGAATATTGTTCTCTCTTTTCTAATGCTTTGGCATTGGATTTTTGGGGAAACCATCATCCTTCATCACGTACTCATAATTCTAGTGTTTATAGTTTTACAAAATACATAACCATCATCATATTTATTAAATCGGTTACGTTAAACTAATTTTTATTTATTTTGTGTAGATGGTTTTGGGGCTACCTTTAACCAATTTCATACAGAGCTTATGTAACCAGTCGCATACACAATAGCATCGAAAACTTGTTTCAATCCATTTTCAAACGTCAAGGTCTTGCCTTCGATGCTTCCTATACCACCATTGAGAACTTAATAGAAATAGTCAGTGATCATGTTTTACTGGAAAATAACATAATACAATGATATTGTTTAATCAAAAAATATACACAAATTAGTGATAAAAGTTTATTGAAAAGGATATAGAAAAAATATAAATATTTTTTATATATTTTGATGATATGGAATGTAGATTTCACTAATTTCCCAGAAATAGAGATTTTCATTTTTTTAACAATATGAAAAAATGTATAAGGTAAAAGTTTCATCGTTTGGAAGTCAGGTTTCTTTTTCTGAAATATTTATATATAAAATTACATTACATTTTATATCCTTTCTTTTTCCATTTCCTTTATATTATCTTCATTTTCACTTTTAATATATTAATTAATAATTCCTTTTCATATGTATATATATTAAGTTTTTAGTTATTGAATTAATTAAAATTAAGTATTTCGTGTGCAACTGAATTAACAAAGATTAATATAAATTTGATGGACATTGGAAGATACCTGAATCTTTCCTTCACAAATATTTAGGACAGTTCCAACGTCAATAACTGGAGTTTTCCCCGTGAAGAATTTTGTGGCGAAAGGCCCTCAGTTTGGTCGGACAAGCATGTACTTGGAAGGATCTCCATTAATAAATAATCTTGTCTTAGACATCATTATCACCAATGTGTCAACCATTTTCACCGGAAAACATTTCAACAATAACATACCCAAAGCAGGGGCGGACCCACTTGAAAGGGTGTGGTGTCAATTGACACCGCAAAAATACTACAAATTTTAGTTTGTAAACTGATTTTTATTACGAGACTGTGGCTCAGTGGTTTGAAATGGCAGTACTGAACCCACATATACTAGGTTCGCGGCCACCAAATGACATTTTAATTTTTTCTTTTACATTGTGAACCCACAAAAGTTTCCTGCTGGGACCGCCACTGACCCAAAGTATACTTCCTCCTTTGTCAGTACATGTCTCTGTATAGATTTAGTGAAAGAATTTAATAAAATGACAAATGGTAACAAGCAAAAGTTTAGTTATATTAACTATATGCTAACAGTTATTATTTTTGAGAAAATTAAGATTTATTTTCTTTGTAAGGTTCAAGAACCAAATATATTGATATAAATTGTACTAAGGACACGTGCAGTGGCAAAGTTTCTCCAAACATTTCTCAGAAAATATTATACCATTAAATAATGTTGAGCACTGAAAATGTGACACTTGGGCTCAACGTTTCTCTTTTTTTTTTTTATCAAAAGCTCAACGTTTCTCATAAAGATTTTAATCTCTAGATAAAGAATCGTTCTTTGCCTTCTCTCCTCTCTCTCTTCCTCCTTTCTATCTTTTCTTTAGTTTATTATTATTTTTTCCGACAGAATTTGCGGAGATAGTAATCCACTGCACTTGCCTAAGATAGCCAAAGGTCATAGCCATCAGAATTATCCGTAATCCATATGAATTTCAAAACCATGAATGGAAAAAGTCAATTATCATTGAAAGGCATATAACTAATTATTTCACATTGAAGAAACAAAATCTAAACAATATTTTGACATGCAAGAGAAGTGTGCAGCTTTAACATCTATACATTCAAAAAATAATTAAATGAAAAAAGCAACATTAATAAATTAATACTTACTAGGGTTCTAATGAGAATGGCCGTATTAGCATCACAGTTGTTAAGATCAAAGCTAATTTTCATTCCAGAATTTCTCCCTCCAACCACAAGAACATTTTTATCTTTGTACTCGCATCCAGATTTGTGCATGCTTGAATGCAAAATCTCACCGGGGAAACTATCAATCCCTCTTACTTCCGGAATATATCTATCTCCATTTTCTCCCTCCACTTGTTGTTGGAAACATCAAACATTAAGAAACTAACAGTTCGGTTATATCTAGGGCTTATGTCAAAACGGGTGACGTAACACTCAAAGTAGTCGATGATATATTCTTTGGGCATGAAGGTAGGAACATATTCCATACTATACTAACAAATAATCAAAAAAATACTACATAAATTTTACGCATTGTGTCTTTCCCTTCTCAAATTTTATAGTACCGAATATTCTATATTGAACTAAAAAAGGTGGACTACACTTAATTATCATTTTTCTTTATCGTGGTACTTTTTTCTCTAGTTTTATAATATACAATACTATTTCAAGGAATAATTCACGTTATACAAACAAACTTTTCAGGAAAAAAAAATCTCCATTCATAGAAAAAAAACACATAAAACTATAAAAAGGATACATAAAACACTCAGTATGTATAGTAAGAAGAAGCAAACTAAATCGACAACAAATTAAATGGTTCAACTCGATATAAGTGTATATAATCCAATCCTTTTTAAGAAACCATATTTGGTGAAAATTCGAGGCTTAACTTTTGTAATATTTTGTTTTGTTCGTCTTGACTAGATCCATATTTTCTAAGAACGTTAGAAAAATAACTAGCTTTTGTTATAAAGTACAAAATAATTAATTTATAAAAAATTCTTATTTTATTTTATATTTTCAAACATTTAGACACGTTCTTTAGATTCAAATATAGATTGCACGCTTTCACATTGGCAGTTATGATATGGTTCGAGCTTTATATGGGTCAACATTAACATAAGAACTTAACATTTTTCACCAAAAAAAAATTAACATAAGAACATCTATTATAAAAAAATACTAATTACATATCTGAATCAAATGTAGTTTTTATTCTAATGAACGACATATATTGTTCATAACAGAAAAACACTAACATACATGAACACTATGATGAAACACAAGACTAAACCAGAACTTGTTCCTGTTTTATTTCACAAATTTTTTAATATCTGTCAGTTTCCAAGATTGATTTGATGTCTTGAGCAACAGACATAGCATCTTGAGCAGCTCCAGCAATTCCTTTCTTTGAAAACCCAGCACAATAAACATTGTTCTCTCCTTTCCAATGCTTTGGAATTGGGTTTTTGGGGAAACCATCATCCTTCATCACGCACTCATAATTCTAATGTATATAGTTTTACAAAACACATAACCATCGCAATATTTATTAAATCGGTTACGTTAAAGTGATTTTTATTTATTTTGTGTAAAGGGTTTTTGGGATTACCTTTAACCAGTTGCATACAGAGCTTTTGTAACCAGTTGCAAACACAATGGCATCAAAATCTTGCTTCAGACCATTTTCAAACGTCAAGGTCTTGCCTTCGATGCTCTCTATGCAACCATTTATAACCTATAGTGAAACAATAGTTAGTGATCATGTTTCATTGGAAAAAATATATAATACAGCGATAATGTTTTAATGAAAATATACACAAAGTAGTAAAAACTGTTTACTGAAAAAAAATATAGATCTTTTGGTTTTGATAATTTGGAAAAGTAGATCCCACTAATTTTACTTTTTTTTAGCAACAGATTCCACTAATTTTCCATAAAAAGGTTTCCGTTTTTATGATATGAAAAATATAGAAGATGAAACTTTGATGTTTCTTTAGCAACAAAAAAAAACTTTCATGTTGGAAGTCAGTGTCTTTTCTGAAATATGTATACATAAATTTACATTACTTTTTATACCTTTTTATTTCTTTCTTTTATTATCTTTTTCCTTTACAAAAAAAAATTCTTGTTTGCACTTTTAATATATTAATTCCTCATTTGTCATATGTCTATATATATCTTTTAGTTATTGAATTATTTCATATGCAACTAAATTAACAAATATGAATATAAATTTGATGGACAATGGAAGATACCTGAATCTTGCCTTCGCGAATCTCTTGGACAGCTCCCACATCAATGACTGGAGTTCTGCCGGTGAGGAATTTGGTTGCAAAAGGGCCTTGTTTTGGTCTGAGGAGCCCATACTTGGAGGGATCTCCATACATAAATAATCTTGTTTTAGCCATCATCATTACCAATATGTCAACCACTTTCACCGGTAAATACTTCAACAACCACATCCCTAAATATGCCTCTTCTTTGGTGAGTACATGTCTCTGCATACATTTAGAGAATGAACTTGTAAAATGACAAATGGTAACGCAAAAAAGCTTACGTTCATTAGGTATATGCTAATTAAGCGTTTATTATTTTTGAGAAAATTAAGATTTATTTTCTTTGTTAAAGTTGAAGGAACCAAATATAGTGATATATATTTTACTAAGCTAAGTCAAATGTCATTTCCATCAGCAATATCAATAATCCAAAAAATATTAAACCATGATGGGCAAAGTATCAATTTTCATTAATTAAGAGGCATATGAGTAATTATTTCATATTGGAAAAAAAAGCAAATTCTAAACAACATTTTGACATAAAAAAGAAGTGTGTAACTTTAACGTTCATGCATTCAGAAAATAATAATCAAAAGACCAAATGAACATTAATGAATTAATACTTACTGGATAATGAGAACGGCTGTATTAGGATCGTGGTTATTAAGATCATAGCTAATCTCCATACCCGAGTTTCCCCCTCCTACTACAAGAACGTTTTTACCACTAAAGTTATGACCCGACTTGTACATACTAGAGTGCACAATTTCACCGGGGAAAGTAGTAATCCCTTCCACTGCCGGGATGTATTGGTCTCCGTTCTCTCCGGTCGCAACCACAACAAACTTTGACCAGTACACCTCGGTTTCACCGGTCATTGTGTTTTCCGCCTCTACCCTCCACGTGTTGTTGGACATATTGAACGTTGACAACTTCACAGTTCGGTTGTATCTAGGATTTATCTGGAAACGGGTTACGTAAGCGTCAAGGTAGTCAATGAAAAGATTTTTGGGCATGAAGGTTGGAACTTCGGGACCATGCGGCATGAAAGGTAGCTGACAAAAGCTTTTGGCTAAGTGAAGTTTGAGACGGTCGTAGGATTGTTTCTTCCAAAGTGATGCATATATATCTTCTTTCTCGAGGATCACGTTTGGGATTGAGTGTTTGTTTAGACAAACTGATGTTGCTAAACCGGCTGGTCCAGCTCCCACAATCACCACTACAGTCTCCATATCTTTCTGTGTTTTAGGTCTGATAGTTTTTCTATTTTGTGTTATCGAGAGATGTTCATTAATTGTGTTGTTATCGAGTATATATGAGGACACTGTGATATCATGATACGTGTGAGCAAAAAGGATGAAATATGGAATCTTAATATATTTTGACACTTGTAAGACAATGCAAAATGGTTTTTATTAGTGCTGACTGTTTTGGAACTATATACCTAATTTCTGTAAATAAAGAAGAGTTCAGTTGAAATACAGCCTAGCATAAACGTTACAAATGTAAGAGCATAAGGTAACAAATATAACTATTAATCTGTGTGGCTTACAATTTGAATGGTGAGTTGGCAGAGAGGATGCATGATCATATATATCTGTTTTGACTATGCTATTTTTTTTAACATTGTTGACTATGATATTAACTACTATACTTGCTTAGATATTAATACTTGTTTTGTATAAATTTGAATAAAAGTATAACATATGTGCCGAAAACAGAATCTGAAAACATTTATTATTCTGAGATTTTTATTTAATTTAAAAATACACATCAAGTATATAAGTTGGATGACTACTAAATTTCTGAGAAATAACAGTTTTTCTAAAACTGACCAAATTTTCTTAAAATTTTACCGACACCCATTATTTTATATTTACAGTGAACTGCTTAAAATAAATGCATCTATATAAAATAGTTAATGTTTAACTTGACTATCTAACTTCGCAGTAAAAGACAATATTAGTGTCATATTTATTGAAAAACTACTGCAATCATCTTGAAAATATGATTACATATAGAATTTTTACCTTGTGGCAGTATTTTAATTTTTAATATAAATAAGAAAAAATTAATTCTACCACAAGTTTGATACGAATTTTCAAAATTTACTATTAATGAATGACTATTTTCTTAATGATGTACAATAATGAATGACTATTATTAAAATTTCAATTAAACCCGTCTCTTGTGGTGGACGATCTCATCAATCCGATCGACCGTTTTTGGAATGTGGATTTGCTTAATGAGTATTTCCATCCAGACGATGTGAAGACTATTCGAGGTTTGGCAGTTAGCAGGACACAAAGGCCAGATATGTATGGATGGATGTTTACAGAATCTGGGAAATATTCGGTTAAATCAGGTTCCGAACTGAGTCGTCTTATCCAGATAAGGGACCTATGGTGATAAGACATGGTCCGAGTATTAAACTTCTATTGGCGTTTGCATGGAAATTTAATTTCTCTCCAAAATTAAGGAATTTCGATTGGCAAGTATTATCGGGAACTCTGACAGTAGCAAAGAATCTTAAGGCACATGGTATACAATGTGACCTATGGCGTAGTATTTGTGGTGCAGAGGAGGAAACCATAAACCATATTCTCTTTGAATGCCCTCCAATGTTGCAAACGTGGGCTTTATCTCGGATCCCTTCTCTTCTTGGAATTTTCCGATCATCATCGGTTTTCACTAGTCTAGATTACCTTTTTTGGAGATTGCCAAAGGAGGTAGATTCTGATTATTTTCCATGGATTTTATGGTATATATGGAAAAACAGAAATGATAAAATTTATCAGAATAAAAATGGGAACCCTCATGGAAGTCCTGCGTCGAGCGGAAGTTGAAGGCACACTTTCGGCGGACGCGCAAGTATTATTACAGAAAAATCAGGGACAATTCCAGACAGAGATTAACTGGCAGTATATGGAGGATACCAGAATCTGCTTTGTCGATGGAGGTTGGAGGGAGCAAGATATTTACACAGGACATGGTTGGTATTGCCGGAAAATGGATTCTGAGGATGTTATGATGGGGACAATGAGTCTTCGAAGAAGCCTATCACCTTTACATGCGGAATGTGAAGCCTAGATTTGGGCGATGAAGTGCATGAAGAATCTGCAATTATCAGACGTAGTATTTGCAACGGATTATTCTCAACTGGTGAAGATGGTGTTTTCACCTGACGAATGGCCAGCTTTTGCTACACATATGTAAGAATTTTCTCGCAGTAAGACCTTCTTCCCTACCTTCAAGATCAGACATATTCCAAAGACACAAAACACAATGGCAGACAAGTTTGCACGCGATGCGAGGAGTTCACCTTCAGCTAAGTTAATGTCGATTCCCTACCTTCGGTTTGGCTATCTGAACCGGTGGTCTCTTAAGCGATTAACCATATTGTTGTCAAAAAAATGACTATTTTAATAAATACTCTAAATTTGTGATAAAATAACAGTAAGCTAATTTTTCTAAATGTTTATAGAACATTTATAAACTCAACCCCAACCTCTTAATACTAAAGCCTAAACAATATTCAATAAAGCGTAAACCAGAATATTAGTATATTTTCTATTCATGGTATTTAAAAATGGTATTTAGATTATGGTATTTTAAAACAATTTCTCTAGAAAGAGACTGATATTCTTTGTATTTGGTCTTTCTCCAATAATTTCTTTTATGAGAAGAATAAGCAACTCTAACGTGATTCCGCCGGTCCAGAAAGCCAAACCGGAGGTATCAAATCGACATATAACATAGCTGAAGGTGAACTCCTGGCCCCATGTGCATGCTTGTCCGCCATTGTGTTTTGCGTCCTTGGAATATGTCGGATATTGAAATTTGGGAAGAAAGTCTTACTTCGGCGAAATTCCTCCATACGCGTAGTGAATGCTGGCCATTCTTCAGGTGAGTACACCATCTTCACCAGTTGAGAAAAATCCATAGCAAAAACCACATCTGAGAACTGCAGGGTCTTCATGCATTCCTTTGCCCAAATCAGCGCTTCACATTCTGCGTGTAAAGGAGATAGGCTACGTCGGAGATTCATCGCCCCCATCATCTTGTCCTCTGAATCTATCTGTCGGCAATACCACCCCTGTCCAGTAAATACATCTTTTTCCTTCCAAGATCCATCGACAAAACATACCCTGGTTGATCCCAAAGTTTGCCAATCGGTAGGAGACTGAACATTTCCATGAGGACTTGGTATCAATAATTGTGCCTCTGACCAAAGTGTTTCTTCAAGTTCCGCTATCCGCAGTATTTCCTGAGAATTCCCATTTCTATTTGTGTAAATCTTATCATTTCTGTTCTTCCAAATATACCACATAATCCAAGAAAAATAATTTGAGTTCACTTCTTTCGGTAGCCTCCAGAATAGATAATCCAAACTTGTGAAAACTGATGTTGAGGGAAAAATTCCTGGGGGGTACGGTATCCTTGATAAGGTTCATGTTTGTAGAGCTGGTGGGCATTCAAAAAGAACACGATGCACTGTTTCTTCCTCAGCTCCACATATATTACATCCAAGATCACAATCAATACCACGTGCCTTTAAATTTTTGAACACTGGTAATTTTCCAGATAGTATTTGCCAAATAAAATGCCGCAATTTTGGTGAGCACTTTTGTTTCCATGCAAAGGCCAGTAGAGGTTTTATATTTGGTCCAAAAGGTGTTATCCTTGGGTCCTTATCAGGGTATATGGTTTCCGTTCCAAATCCTGATTGAACCGAATATTTCTCAGATTCTGTAAATGCCCAGCCATAAGAACCAGGCCATTGAGTTCGGCTGATTGCCATACCTCTGATGATCTTGACATCGTCGGGATGTATGTATGCATTGAGCAGATCTACATTCCATGACTTGTCTAGTGGATTTTTTTGTTGTGTTGATCTCCAACAATTATATTTAAAGGCTTTTAAGATTGTTTCTTCTATCTAAATAATTTATAAGGAAAAGAAGAACCATTGTAAGGAAAAAATATGTAGGAGTTATATTGAAATGATCAGTACTAGAGTGATACATGTGGTTAACCTTATCGATGTTCTCTTAATATTTTGGGAACGTTTTTCTCTAAAATTATTTTGGGAAAGTTATAAAAAGAAATATTTTAAATGAATTGAACAATCATCACACATTGTTTAACAGAGAAATGACACATATTGATTTATTATATACGTTTTTTTTACGTTATATGTTAGATGAACGTGTCCGTGCATTACAGGAATCTATTTACTTTGCATGTATCCAAAAGATGGTTTCTTCGTATTCCCACGCAATTCAAGATTGGTAGTGATGAAAAACGTCTCCTAACGTTCGGATGTACTAAAGTCGAAACAATTCTTCTTCTACCACTTATCCGTTTGAAAATTGAAAGCATCGAAAAAGTTGGTTGCTTTAATGTTAAATAAAAGAAACAAAAAGGTGTGAGATTTAGGTCGCACCACAAGAGAAATGCAAATGGATGTATGGCTAGACATTTGCATTTTGTTGTGCCAAAAGTTACACCAAACTTGCCTCTTACTCAGATATATGAAGTTGAATGAGGAGGGCAGAGCATCGTCACTCTTGGTGCCCTAAACCAATATATGTGGCTTTTAAAAAAATACAAAGCAACTCATAAACTTAACAACACTTAATATTTCATTTACTAGTGTCAATATTAGTACTCACTTTATATATAAGAATGCACACTTAATGTATGGCTAGACATTTGCATTTTGTTGTGCCAAAAGTTACACCAAAATTGCCTCTTACTCAGATATATGAAATTCAATGAGGAGGGCAGTGCATTGTCACTCTTGGTGCCCTAAACCAATATATGTGGCTTTTAAAAAAAATACAAAGCAACTCAGAAACTTAACAACACTTAATATTTCATTTACTAGTGTCAATATTAGTACTCATTTTATATATAAGAATGCACACTTAATGTATGGCTAGACATTTGCATTTTGTTGTGCCAAAAGCTACACCAAAATTTCCTCTTACTCAGATATATGAAATTGAACGAGGAGGGCAGTGCATCGTCACGCTAGGTGCCCTAAACCAATATATGTGGCTTTTAAAAAAATACAAAGCAACTCATAAACTTAACAACACTTAATATTTCATTTACTAGTGTCAATATTAGTACTCAGTTTATATATAAGAATGCACAATAATAAAACTAAAACTTTGAAAAGATAATAAATCAATTAAAAATGAATTAGAACAAATAATATTATTTATTTTTTCATTTTTATAATAATTATTTTCTTCCAAAAGGTCATTAGAAATCTAGGTTGAGAGTTTGGCTTTCTAATTTTGTTCAAAAGTGTTTTTGCTTTCTATCTGTTAATTAGTTTTGCCGATTGTTAGATTGTTACTTGTTACTAACAATTAGTCTACTGAAAAATGAATTTGCTCTAATCGACCGTTGTGAAATGTTATGTTTTGGATAACAGCAATTCTAATACCTTCAAGTACTTATGCTGAAAACAATTGTTGTTCAATAATTTTTATTATTTTCTGTTTTTTTTTCTTTAGCTATTCTAATATGTCATTATTAATTTAAAGATCAAAATGAAAACTTAAAATAGTAACAGTTCAAGATTGGAATTCTTGTTGTTAATATTTAAGTAACTGTTAACAAAAAGATTAAACAATAACTTTGGCTGCAGTGTGATAACAAAATGATATAATAAATCAAATAAAGGAAATACAAATAAATAAAATTTAAGCAATGAATAGAATTTTGTGCTTAAAATTAAATAAAATTAAAATTATTTTAAATATTAAATTTATAATATAATATTATTTAAAATAATTTATAATTTATTAAATGTTTCTTTTTCTTTTTTCTCTTAAGTTTTAATGAGTAAGAATGTCCTATATTTTCCATAGAGGTCTGAGTTTGGAAAATTATTATATGTATAATCAAATTATAATTAACTGATGACAATATCAAAAATATATATTTTATTTTTATAAATGAGTTCTCAATTGATGGTTTTGCCCTAAAATCCAATGAAAAACAGTTGTACTGTTTTTGTGTGGATGGTTTGATTTTCGATGACGGGAAGTTAAAGTCTCAAATTCAGCCATTTACTTTCTAATGTTGTTGACAAGTGTTTTTCATTTATTTATCTAATTTTCTGATATTAGTAAGCATTTTAATATTAAGATATAATTTTTAACAAAACCTATGAAGGTTCTATTAATCATTTTTCATTAAAGACTAAATTAGTAAAAACAATTTTGGTATCAAATCTTGAGACAAAACCAGCTGATTACTTTTGGTCTGAAATCTTATGACAAAATAAATTGTGTTAATTATTGCAGAAGTTATATTTTGGTTGACGAAGTTAAATTCTTTGATTCTAACGTTGTTGACAAATATTATTGGTTTCCATTTCTTTATTGAATTTGTCGTATTAGTAAGAACTTTTAATCATTAAAACTGACATTAGTAAGAACTTTTAATCATTAAAACTGACATTTTTTACGGAAACAATGACATTTCAATTTGTTGTTTGTTCTTAACGGTTAAATTTTTAACAAAATACTTTTGGTATGAAATCTTGTAGAAAAACTAGAAGGTTGCTATGTGGTCAGAAATGTTTATTTTTAAAAAAACTGCATTTACTATTTCACGATGCTTTATTTTGGATGACGGTAAGTTAAAGTCTCAGATTAAGAATTTACCTTCTAATGTTCTTGACAAATTTTTTGGTTTTAATTTCTTTATTGAGTTTGTCGATATTAATAAAACACTTTAAATCATTAAGACCAACTATATTTAATAGAGAAAATGAAGGATGATTTGTCATCAAATCTGTTAACTATCTTTTTCTAAGAATATGTTTGATATGAAATCTTGTGACAAAACTAGACGATTACTTTTGGTCTGATAGCTTATGACAAAAACTTTTGTTGATAGTTGCAGAAAGTTTTATTTTGGATGGAGGCAATTTAAATTCTCAAATTCAGAATTTACTTTCCAAAGTTATTGACAAGTAGTTATGTTAGTTATCAAATTTTCAGATGTTAGTAAGCACTTTTAGTCATTAAAACAGATAACTCTTTTAACGAAACCAATGAAGGTTTGATTTGTTGTTTCTCATTAACGGCTAAATGATTAAAAAGGTAATTTTGGTATGGAAACTTGTGAAAACGCTAGTCAATTACTTCTGGTCTGAAATTTTATGAGAAAAAATTGTGTTCACTATTGCAGAAGTTATATTTTGGATGACGACAAGTTAAATTCTTTGATTCTAACGTTGTTGACAAATATTATTGGTTTCCATTTCTTTATTGAATTTTTCGATATTAGTAAGAACTTTTAATCATTGAAACAGACACCAGTAAGCACTTTTAATCATTAAAGCCGACATTTTTACGGAAATATTGACATTTCAATTTGTTGTTTGTTCTTAATGGTTAAATTGTTAACAAAATACTTTTTGTATGAAATCTTTTAGAAAAACTAGAAGGTTGCTTTTTGGTCTGAAATGTTATTTAAAAAAAAAAACTGCATTTACTGTTACACGATGCTATATTTTGGATGACGGTAAGTTAAAGTCTCAGATTAAGAATTTACCTTCTAATGTTCTTGACAAATGCTTTGGTTTACATTTCTTTATTGAGTTTTTCGATATTAATAAACACTTTAAATCATTAAAACCAACAATATTTAATAGAGAAAATGAAGGATGATTTGTCATTTGTCGTCAAATCTGTTAACTATTTTTTTCTAAGAATATGTTTGATATGAAATCTTGTGACAAAACTAGACGATTACTATTGGTCTGATAGCTTATGACAAAAACTTTTGTTGATAGTTGCAGAAAGTTATATTTTTTATGGAGGCAATTTAAAGTCTCAAATTCAGAATTTACTTTCTAAAGTTGTTGACAAGTAGTTATGCTAGAGTTATTGAATTTTCAGATGTTAGTAAGCATTTTTATTAAATAAAACAGATAACTCTTTTAACGAAACCAATGAAGGTTCGATTTGTTGTTTCTCATTAACGGCTAAATGGTTAAAAAGGTAATTTTGGTATGGAAACTTGTGAAAAACACTAGTCAATTACTTCTGGTCTGAAATTTTATGAGAAAAATTGTGTTCACTATTGCAAAAGTTATATTTTGAATGACGACAAGTTAAATTCTTTGATTCTAACGTTGTTGACAAATATTATTGGTTTCCATTTCTTTATTGAATTTGTCGATATTAGTAAGAACTTTTAATCATTGAAACTGACACCAGTAAGCACTTTTAATCATTAAAGCCGACATTTTTTACGGAAATATTGACATTTCAATTTGTTGTTTGTTCTTAACGGTTAAATTGTTAACAAAATACTTTTGGTATGAAATCTTTTAGAAAAACTAGAAGGTTGCTTTTTGGTCTGAAATGTTATTTAAAAAACTGCATTTACTGTTGCACGATGCTATATTTTGGATGACGGTACCTTCTAACGTTCTTGATAAATGTTTTTGTTTTCATTCTTTATTGACTTTGTCGATATTAATAAACACTTTAAATCATTAATACCAACAATATTTAATAGAGAAAATGAAGGATGATTTTGTCATTTGTCATCAAATCTGATGAAGGTTCAATCAAGTTGTTGTTTGTCGTTAATGGATGATTTTGTTTAAAATAATGTTGGTTTGCAATCTTGAGCTAAAACTAGACTATTACTTTTGGTCTGAAATTATCCAAAAGTTCGTTAAAAATTTAGGTTGAGGGTTTGCTTTCTAATTTTGTTTGGAAGTATTTTCGGTTTCGTTCTCTCAATTAGTTTTACTGGTCATCACTAAAAGTTACTCTATTGAACAATGACTATGGTCTAAATTGACTTATGTGGAATGTTATATTTTGGTTAACAGTAATTCTACTATATTCTAATTGTGCTTAAAACAATTGTTGTTCATCAATTTTCATTATTTTCTGTTTTTATTTTTGCTTAATATTCTTCTATGTCATTATTAATTTAACCATAAAAATAAAAAGTGAAAGTTTGAATGGTCAGCCGTTTTGGCATATTGTGCCAGATCGTGGAATACTTCGAGGGAACCCTTTATATCCATTCTTATTAATTCTATGTGTGGATGCACTGGTTCATATTATGAAGCAAGCATAACTGAGAGAAGAAATAACTTGAATGAAGCTAACGAGGAATTGTCCGGCGCTACAGCACCTTATGTTTGGTGATGATTCATTGTTCTTGTTTTGTGCTCCACTAGCTGAATGTACTGAATTTCTCCATTGTCTAGAGCTCTGTGGGAGGGTGTTTGGGCAGGAAATTAATTTCCAGAAATCTTCGATTACGTTGGAGATGCGGTTGATCCTATTATGCAACAGTTACTGGATGAAAACTGAATAGTGATAATGAGGGAGGGAAAGCTCATATTTAGGCCTTTCCAAATGCTTTAGTGGGTCCAAGCAGAAGTTCCTTTGTTTTTCTTGGAGAGAAACCGAACAAGCGAGTGAATGGATGGTTTACCAAGATGATTTATCTTGCGGGTAAAGAGGTACTCCTAAAGTCAATAGCGATGGATCATCATGTATATGCAGTGAAGTGCTTTCGTTTGTCTAAACACCATTGTCGAAAAAATCATGAGTGCAATGTCGGCCTTCGGTGGAATGAAAGATCCACTAGGTGGCTTGGAAGAAATTTTTAGAATCTAAGGAGAGTGATGGTCTTAGATTTTGTGACATTGAATATGTCAACCAGGTCTTACTGGTGAAACATGCATGGAAACTCCTGAGTGAAAAGACGAGTCTAGCTGCTATGGCGTATAAATGAAGGTACTATGCAAAAAAAAAATCTTTCTTGATGCATGTATGGGATACCAGCCCCCTTACGCTTGGTGGAGCATCCTGTTTGGAAGGGATTTATTTTGTAAAGGCTTGGTATAGTACATATGATAAGGCTATACTACATTGGTATGGGTTGACAAATGGATTTTTGATGAGGAACTCTGGAGACCAGTCAACAAACAGCTCACGATGAACTTTAACCTCTGCTTTCTGAGCTTTTAGATCAGCATGGAAAGTGTAGAATAGGTAGGTTTATAGATTTGTCTCCTGAGAATGAAGTGAAAGATCTTGTTTCTAAATGTGGGAGGCAGGAAGAAAAAATACATTTGGGCGCATACAAACCATGTCTCTTACACAATAAAAAGTGGGTATTGGTGTGCCCACAATATGAAAGCTCGTAGCTCTTCCAACAGATCTCCACTAGAGCAACAACAAATAGAACTGAAAAGGAGAGCTTGGAAAATTGTGACAATTCCGAAGATCAAGATGTTCCTATGGCGGTGTTATCATGAGCCATCGAAGTAGCTGATAGGCTCAATTCGCGTTGACTTTATGTGGCAACATCTTGTAAATTGTGTAAATTTTTCCTAGATACTATCAATCATGTTATATTCCTTTGTGATACATATATGGATATCTGGTTAGAGTCGTTTGTGCCTAAAACAGCGGCTGGTTTCTCAAGAACCTTGGAGGACATTCTATTAATGTACCTGATGAATCTTATAGATAATATATAATGCAGTGGGTACTGGCATAGTGTTTTCTGTTATGTGGTTGATTTGGAATGTTTGGAATATTGTTGCAATACAGGAAACTACTTCGCAGATAGTTCAGATAGTTGACGAAGATGCCAAAATGTGGTTTGAAGTCACTAAACAAGATGCTGGTCAGGAGCTACAAAGTCCAGCAATGGGCATGTCAGAATTGTGGCCTCCATCAGTAAAGGATACTATCAAATGAAATGCCCATGCAAATTGGAGGAACGCGTCCCTTCATAATGGTGCAACATGGATTGCAAGAGACAATAGTTGCACGATGAGGTTCCACGCTCGTGAAGCGTATACTTGTTCACCAAGTAGGTTCATAGTAGAATTAAAGTGCATAAAATGTGTTATGAATAGTGCATGTGACCTTCATTTTGAAAACATATGCATTTCTACAGACCATAAGGATACCATTGATGATATCTTTTCTCATGCTCGATGGCCGATGTACATGTTATTTTTGAGAAAATTTCAAAACTTTGTCAATCCTTCTCATCAGTTTCTTTTGAAGAAAAACAAGCATGTGTGAATTCGGTAACCGGAGATATATCTAAGATTGTGCTATATGACGGATGCTTTCAATCTTTTCTGGTCATGATAGTCATTCTTGACTTCACAGTAAGTTCTAAAGAGAACCTTCAAGGGACAACTAAGCTGTCTTTCCTTTAAGATATTTGATGTATCTTTCTATGTTTCCAGTTATGATTCAGTATGTTGGTTTTACCTTCTTAATTATATATATATATATATATATATATATATATATATATATGTAACACTTGTTTCAGACATTAATAAAATAAAATAAAATTGTTAGTTTCACATATGACGCATAAATATCTTCTTACATATTATAATAAGGATACTATTTAAAAAGTGGCAATTCTCCAAAATAGACTATTTTCAAGTTTTTGTCACAAAAGAGACCTTAGAAAGAAAAATGACCAAAATGTTTCATTTAGTAGGAAAAAAAGACCTTTACATAAAAAAATATAGTTTCGGAATATATGTTTTCAAATTCGAGCTTTTTATAATTTTTGATTTTTTCAAATTTTATTATTGAAATTCGAAAATATTTTTTGAAACTATTTTTAAAAATTTTCATTTTCAAATTTTTAAAATTTCTTTTTTTATTTTATAAAATTTTAAACCTCAATCCCAAATCTCCACCTCTTAACTCCAAACTCTAAGGTCTAGATTAGTTATCTCAATGGATATAAGTGTATATTTACTTTTTTAATGAAACATTTTGGTCATTTTGATCCTTATAGTCTATATTTGTGACATCAAACTTTTTAGCGCTATCTTGTATTTCTCTTTAAAAATCCCATTAGTCTATTCACTTAAATAAATAATGTTTAAATATATATTCATTCAAAACCACTACTTTTCTCTCGCATGCGACCAAGAAGACAATTTTTTTCTGGTGAAAATTACAACATCAATCTAGGACCACTGGTATTCTGTTGGTGGTTCTGTTCTCCTCCTCTTATTTAGTTTTTTTTTTCAATTTCATCCTTCAATTTATGAAATTCAAAAGTTTACATCAGTAATTTCATAAATAAGATCTCAACACTGGCTCCAGTGTTGGTTGTACTCTCGTTTCTTTTCTTTTCTAGTATAGTTATATATATGAATAAGGATTCTATGTGTCTAATTGTCTCGGTCGTCGCCAAACTCTCTAATGGTAATTTTTTAGTTTGTTATGCCAATATTTTCTTCTCAATGGGAGAGCATTTATCCGGTGCTGAATCTCCATAATTCAAAGTTTCAATATGTCGGTTTTCTTCAGTGCGATGTGATCTCTGGTGGTTTATGCCCAAAGATATTGTGATCCCATAGCATTTTTGTAATTAAACAAATTTAATGACAGTTTGGAAACTGCCACCTTGTTGTGGTTACAATAGTGTGCTTTGGTCTGGTTACAATAGTGGGATTTGGTGTGGTCATTCTACGTCTTTGAATACACTATGGATAAAAATGTAATGAACTTTGATGGATTGAAACTTAATGAAATTCACGGTTGGGTAAATTTGTGGAGGAAGATGATTCAATAGACCACGGGAAGTTATGTCATTGGTTTCACCGGGGAAACTTTCAATCCCTCTTACTTCCGGAATATATCTATCTACGTCTTCTCCCTCCACTTGTTGTTGGAAACATCAAACACTAAGAACCTGACAGTTCGGTTATATCTAGGGCTTATGTCAAAACGGGTGACGTAACTCTCAAAGTAGTCGATGATATATTCCTTTGGCATGAAGGTAGGAACATATTCCATACTATACTAAAAATAATCAAAAAAATACTACATAAATTTTACGCATTGTGTCTTTCCCTTCTCGAATTTTATAGTACCGAATATTCCATATTGAACTAAAAAAAGGTGGACTACACTTAATTATCCTTTTTCTTTATCATGGTACTATTTTCTCTAGTTTTATAATATACAATACTATTTCAAAGAATAATTCACGTTATACAAACAAACTTTTCAGGAAAAAAAATCTCCATTCATAGAAAAAAACACATAAAACTATAAAAAGGACACATAAAACACTCAGTATGTATAGTAAGAAGAAGCAAACTAAATCGACAAACAAATTAAATGGTTCAACTCGATATAAGTGTATATAATCCAATCATTTTTAAGAAACCATATTTGGTGAAAATTCGAGGCTTAACTTTTGTAATATTTTGTTTTGTTCGTCTTGACTAGACCATATTTTCTAAGAACGTTAGAAAAATAACTAGCTTTTGTTATAAAGTACAAAAATAATTAATTTATAAAAAATCTTATTTTATTTTATATTTTCAAACATTTAGACACGTTCTTTAGATTCAATTATAGATTGCACGCTTTCACATTGGTAGTTATGATATGGTTCGAGCTTTATATATATGGGTCAACATTAACATAAGAACTTAACATTTTTCACCAAAAAAAAAAATTAACATAAGAACATCTATTATAAAAAATACTAATTACATATCTGAATCAAATGTAGTTTTTATTCTAATGAACGACATATATTGTTCATAACAGAAAAACACTAACATACATGAACACTATGATGAAACACAAGACTAAACCAGAACTTGTTCCTGTTTTATTTCACAATTTTTTTTAATATCTGTCAGTTTCCAAGATTGATTTGATGTCTTGAGCAACAGACATAGCATCTTGAGCAGCTCCAGCAATTCCTTTCTTTGAAAATCCAGCACAATAAACATTGTTCTCTCCCTTCCAATGCTTTGGCATTGGGTTTTTAGGGAAACCATCATCCTTCATCACGTACTCATAATTCTAATGTTTATAGTTTTACAGAACACATAACCATCGCAATATTTATTAAATCGGTTACGTTAAAGTGATTTTTATTTATTTTGTGTAAATGGTTTTGGGGATTACCTTTAACCAGTTGCATACAGAGCTTTTGTAACCAGTTGCAAACACAATGGCATCAAAATCTTGCTTCAGACCATTTTCAAACGTCAAGGTCTTGCCTTCGATGCTCCCTATGCCACCATTAATAACCTATAGTGAAACAATAGTTAGTGATCATGTTTCATTGGAAAAAATATATAATACAGTGATAATGTTTTAATGAAAATATACACAAAGTAATGAAAACTGTTTACTGAAAAAAAATATAGATCTTTTGGTTTTGATAATTTGGAAAAGTAGATCCCACTAATTTTCCTTTTTTTTAGCAACAGATTCCACTAATTTTACATAA